>NC_065444.1:48498806-48801836 GCF_917563875.1 Diabrotica virgifera virgifera
GCTATTATGAAAAGTTGTTTGAAATTAAAAACTAATTACATTATTCTAATCGAAAAAATTTTTAAAATTTTTTCTCAAATTACGGATAGGTACTCATCATCATTTTATTACATTTATGATAACTATTTTATTATCACTTTTACGAAAAAAAGTTATTCTTCATAAAATGCTCTCCCTGGTCTAAAATCTAAGATACAACCATCAGATATTAAGCTTTTTTAATTTTATACGAGGTATGTAAAAAATATGAATTTTTCTTAAGAGTTAAGTGCCTTTATTATTCACAATATTTTAATTACAAGGATGTAATTGAACACTAAAACAAATTTTTTTAATTCCAAACAACTTTTCTTAATAAAAATTTTCGATATTGTGAAATTTAACGATACTTTACTCTTGAGTGAAATTCATATTATTTGACATACCTCGTATAAAATTCAATAAATTTGATATTTGATGATGGCATCTTAGATTATATACGATGCAGAGTATTTTATAAAGAATAACTTTTTTTCGTAAAACTGATAATTGTTTGCTGAACATTTATTATTGTTGAAGTTTATTATTAAATGTATTTTAGGTAAGTTTTACAGAAAAAAGTGTTGATCACTTTATATAAACATTTTTTTAGCTGGTAATTTTCGGTTTTTGTATTACATTTTTGTTATCTTTCTTAATTTTCTCAAAAAGAAATAGTCTATTTTATTTCTAAAGTAAAATAATTTCGTGCATTTTAAATATTACATCCTAAGCTGTAAAAAAGCACTTATAAAACTGTAATAGATATGTTTAAACTTGAGTAATACCGTCTTAAAGTGGTGGTAATTCTATAAAACTACGAAGATGTCAATAGTTACATTTTTTAAGACGGCATATCATTTGAATTAAATTTTTGAGATTTTTTTTAAATAAATCATCATTTAGTACAAATTCTTGAAAGGTAAGTCGTGCAAAATTGAGGGTTTGATAACAAAAATAGTATTAGTTACACATTTTTAAATCTTTTTTAAACAAATTTCATGTAAGGCTCATTTTCCGCCCACACCGTACTTATGCCCATACATTTTATTTCTTTTTATTATAACCATAAGATAGCTTAATTATTCTTCTTTTAGGTTCAATTTGTAAAATTTCATTTGATCCATTAGTTAAAGAATTACATTAAAATAACTCAACCGTGCACTTCGCCGTACGCTAGTTTACAATGCGCCAATGTTTGTGAGAAGGGTGACTTTAGCGTTATAAATAAAAAATTATAGAAGATACAGATTTAATTTTAGAAAATTCTTTATATAAGGTTTTTTTGTAAAATTTTCTGAATTTTTCAATGGTCAAGTCAGTTTTGTTCTAAAATTTATATTTTCGGACTTATTTAAAAAAACATCAAACTTCGTAGTTCATTTGTTTAATAAAAAATGAAGCATCCACTTCTCGAGTAGAACTTTTTGATATGTTGTTTATTAAACATGTCTTAATGAAATTACAGAAAGTTCTATTTTGTTTGATTTTTTCCAAAGTGAAAATCTATATGCACTCCCCTAATTATTAATTTTCTTATCTTAATTGGCAACTAACGTCTATCTCGACAAATAAGTATATCTACTAAATAAATGATTTTTCAAACTCTTTCAAACTAGTTTGACAAACAGTTTGAATTTTCAAACCTGTACAATTGATCAGTTTGACTTGACTTGAATTATTTATCAGAAGGATTGACTTGAGTTTGACTTGAAATTAAGTCAAACTCAAGTCAAGTTCAAACATTCAAGTCAAACTTATGCAACTCTAGTTAAGATTGTTGGTTCGATTAACAATTAAGCACAAATTAAAGCAGTTAGGTATAGGGAATGCTTAAGAAATAAAAAAGTACCATAAAATATGATTTCATTACAATACTAAAATACAGGGTGTTCCATTTAAGAAAACTCAGAAAATACTCATTCCGAGTTTCGACCAACCCTGTATACTAAAATTAAAAATTTAGCTATACTAATGATTCTTAACAATAGTAGAGTATATTAAAAATCATTTGAACGTAAGTAGAGTTTTAGATGTCAAACTACTACAATTCTACAGGGTGTTAATTTTGCTACGAAATTAATAAAAAATCGTAATTATCTTTTAAAATACCCTGTATAATATTACAAAACCTGATATTTTAAGAAAGAAGACATCAAAGAGAATCCAAAAATGTAAAAATATACAGGGTGTCCCATTAAAAAAAAAGAAGTTATAAGCAACTTCCGGTTATACCGGAAGTTGCAAAGAGATGAAAATATTTTCATTTAATAGATCATCCTTCAAAACCCCTTTATTCCAATTTTCATGATTATGTTGCCTTTAGTTCTCGAGATATTTCTAATAGGCCCTTTATTTGCCTCACCCTGTATAATATTAAAATTGTTCATATCCCAGTGATAAATAGTTTATTAAGGATTATTTTTTAATTATCTAGTACGCTCATTTATTAAAGGTGTAACATAGTTATCGCCTTCTAATATATTATCATCTTTCTTTTTTAAACAATGATTATTATATTTTGTTCTAATAGTGTTATCACCAAAACCCTGCATGTTATATATACCAGGCCAGTTCCCTATCCTAACTTTTTGTTCCGTACAAGATCGACATATAGATGATAAATTATATATAGCTGGTTTTTAAAGACAGAGATCTGATTTCGAAATATTTTACATTGTAAACCTGTCAAATCGTCATTCTTATCACAGATTTATCGATGGCTTCATCTAAATCGCTGACCTAAATTAACAGGACTTGCTCATTGTTCTTGTACGTGTGGTCTGGAGGAATTTTACTCTGTGATTACTAATCAACGTAATCAGTGATATGAATATTTATAATACTGAGACCTGTTTTTTTGTACATGCTTTTAAAATTCATGTACAGAATCCATTATAAAGGGTCTACAGTCTTTGTTTTTTGTTTTCATATAATTAAATTGGAAATAATTACCTTTTCATCGGACCACTTTATTTTAAGATTTTTATAAATATATAATATGTTATTTTATAATACAGTGGAACCTCGATAACTCGGATTAATCGGGACCGCGGCCGATCCAAGTTATCGAAAATCCGGGTTAGCCGGAGAATATGGCAAAAATTAATAAAATACGGTATACTTACAGATAAACTACGTTATAATTGAAATAACATGAAATATACATACATGCACAGTAGTACACATATCTAAATTACTAAAAACACGTAAACACAAACCTAAGCAAACGGAAGCGAACAATACAAGACTGTACTGCACACAATGTACAGTCACAATCGGAACGATGTTATGTTATTTTAGAACAGTGAAGACTAAGACCATTGTTTAAAGAAGAATTTTTTAAATAGTCCTTTAGTCTTTTTTAAACAATGCTAAGACAGTTTGATTGAAATAAATAAAGAAATGCTACTACAGGTGCCTGTTGTTTCCGATAACTCAAGTCGACGAACGTCGCTCTGCCATGCCGCCGTGTGCCATGAGTCATTTTTATTATCGTATAGTTCAAATTACACAAATACACATTATCTCTCAAATATTATATTACATACATACATTCTTATTTTGAATTGTTGAAATGTTTGTCTGATGAAAATCTGTCCGGGTTATCGGGGGCCGACTTATCGGGGTTTCACTGTACCGTATATAATGAATTATTTTTTTAATTTACAATTTTACAAACATAGCAGTATCAGCCACTGAGGTTATTAGTGATATAAATACCTACATATTATACAACAGATCATTTACTTATAGTAATTATTAAATTTCGTTAATGCCTTTAAAGCATTTTATCAAATGGTAAATTTTACAATTTGCAGATTTCACTTATTTATCCGATGATGTGGTAGGTCTTTCCAACTGGTATCTTGGACACTCTACAAGGACATGCCTAACACTGGGTGAAACGTTACAGTTGTTTTAAAAAAGAAACATAATGAAGGAAAAGAATAAAGCCCATTAAAGTCTGATTCTGAAATATCAAAACCATGCTTGCAATAGGTAAGATGCTAGAAATATCCCTTGAAATGAAAACAGTATGAACTAGAAGTTTTAGCCCTGTAGTAAATACGTTGCAAAAGTCAAGAAAAAATTCAGAATTTTTTCTTATTTACAAATTCGCATCAACCCGAAGGTTATTAGCGAAAAGCAAATTTACAATATTAAATAATTATTAGGTATGGTCCTTTTCACAGGCATTTTTCAGTGCGTCACAAGTGAGAGAAAAAAAGGTAAGTCCGTGATAATACACATTTATAACATGACATTTTAGTTAAATCTGACAGTGACAGTTGTCAGAATCGTAATCAGCCAAATATGAAAAGGGTATTGCAGTATAACTCTTTTATTTGCAATTTGGTATAAAAACAAATCAATTGAAGGCCACAGGAGAATAACTTGATAAGTCACATTTTTGCTTTTGTTCAGGAGAACATTTTAAAAGTTTTTTAACATTTTAACTATGTTAAAATACATCTTACAATTAATTAGTAATAAAAAGAAAATAATTTGATATATTGGTTGTTGGTTTACATTTTAGTTTTTTTAAATTGATATTCCGTATTCATGGTATTACTAATTAGTTTTTATTCGTCTACATGGACTTAACAAGTTTTTCCCCGGTACCTAAAGAAGTACTTACCAATTACTTTTCCTATAAAATCATTGGCTATCTATTTTTTGTCAAAAATAAAACAGAAATAAAGCAAATAAATTTTTACTGCAAAAAGTATCAACTGAAACATTGTCATGAAAAAACATTTTACTATAGTATACAGGGTGGCCAAAGAAAATAGTCCACCTCGATATTTGGCAGTAGTTATTAGATTTTAAGGAAATGCTGAAACAGGTCGATTTTTATTATAATTCAATTTTTTGGCATATATTTCATACTAGTGACGTCATCCATCTGACCGCGATGACTTAATCGATGATTTTTTTGAATAAGAATAGGGGTCGTGTGGTAGCTCATTTGAAAGGGTGTTCAATTCTCTATTCAGTAATATAAACACTAATATTATTATTTATACAGGGTGGCCAAAAAAATAATTTTTGAATTAAATAAATTTACGCAAAAAGAAGAATGTACGTAATTTATTCTCTTTAACTCAAAATACATTGTACCGGTGTAAGAAAATTGAAAGAAATGTTTAGTTCCTGGCAGTTTGAACATTTAATTTAAGCGAAAAGCAATGTTTATTTGCCATATAAACATTTTTTTTCTATTTTCTGACAGCAATAGAATGTATTTTGAGTTAAATAAATTACATAGGTACATTCTTCTTTTTGCGTCAATTCATTTAATTCTCAAATTTTTTTTGGCCAGCCTGTATACATAATAATAATAATAATAAAACACAGAAACTGTAGAAATCAGGTTATCCAATGTCGCATGCCATTGTTGTAGACTACTAAGAGAGGAGTGCCTGGACGTATTCCCCTGTTTAGCATGGACATGTCAAGTTCTTTTCCTGTACAGGATTTTTTTAAACGCTTATATCTTTTGACTTATCAAGTTAATACTAGGTACTGTATTAATCTTAGAAACTATGTAATTACAGCAACAAAGTGGTATTAAAAACAAAAAATGTTAAAAAGTGGACTTATCAAGTTCTTTCCCTGTGGTTTTTAATTGTGTTTATTGCATTTATAAAATGGTATTTTCTTTGATTTGTATAGCCTTATAAATTCTACAGACTATAGTCGTATATATAATTCGTAAATCATTTTTTGTTCGATTACAGTGCCATCTATCAACAGCTAGAATAAATGTTAAAAATGACTGTAATCACGGAAGTACGTTTTTTTCTGTTATTTCCAACTTAGATTGGAAGAGATTATTTACAAAATTAATAAACTGTAAGTAATGCACCATATTAGTGAAAGAACAATTTGCACCAAGTGCTTTCTCTAGGTTTGTTGGGATACCGTAATTGCTTCTTGCTGCGGTGAAAACTTGACAGTCTCTAATAATACAGTCGGAAAAATGAAAGAATACCCATGAACGAACATATAAAACACGCTGTATTATCCTGTCACCGTGTCACAAAGAAAATTGTCCAGTGCAAGTACATGTAACAATAATTATTACATGTACTTGCGCTGGCCAATTTTTTGTGCGACACGGTGACAGGAAAATACAGCGTGCTTTATATGTTCGTTCATGGGTATTCTTTCATTTTTTCTACTGTATGTTTCACGAGAGCTTGCACTGCATACATTTTGGTTCGGGTTGTTTTGTGATTAAAAACTAAGACGGTTTATTGTCACTTGATCTCTTCTTTTGATGGGGGAACATTTCCAGAAAAAAAATTACCAAGTAGAGAGAAAACAAACAGGAAGAACTTCCTACTAATCGGGAGAAAACAAACAAGGGAAAATTAGAACAGCCTGTATGTTGACTAGAAGAATGAGGGAAAAGTAATACAATTCAAAGCAATCAATGGAAGGGTCTTCTATATCAGAATAGAGAACAAACATGCAAACATATCGATACTCAACTGCTACGCCCCTACAGAAGAAGTAACCCAAGAAGACAAAGTGGAAACCTAGAAATATTCCCAGAAATGACACCTTAATAATAATCGGCGACTTTGATACAAATATGGAAGGGAAAATTATAACCGAAATGTAGCGAGCACAAAAACTATACATAAAGTCACAAACGACAGTGGAGGAAAAATCCACAGCCTAGCATCTGCAACAAACACCTACATAGTCAGTACAAAACGTATATATTATTGTGTTTCAATTTATTAATCAAAGATAGAATAAAATTTTTTATTTTTTTTAATATAACGCGGGCACATAAATTAGATACACCCTGTATATTGATTTGTAAATATTTATTAGAAGTTAGCTTTCACGTAGTAGGTTTCTCCTTGATGAATTTTTCCATGAAGAATATTAAAAACATTTGTAAATAAAAGCGAAGTGAAAGTTATTTAGGATTATTATTTTAAACCGATTGTTTATTACGGGAAAGGTAGAAGCCATAGGTAATTAGTTCTTAGAAAATTAAGGTAAAGAAAGTTTGGAATTTTAATCTTTTTTGTTTAACTCCGAGTAAATTTTGTAGAATTTCCCGAAAATAATTATTATGATGGTAGGAATATTTTTGAAAGTATGAGTGGGTGTTTCGAATGAAAAAAATAATGGGGGAAGAAGAAATGTCTCTGACTGGTTTGGCAATTTGGAATGGAAAGGAGAGAAGGTTGAATTTTCAGATAGTTTTGTAAAGAGGAGAGGAGTGTGTTACCGGCAGCCGAGAGGAGCAGTCAAAAGTTTTCGTGAGTAGTTCAGAAGCAAGTACTAGTGGTTGTGTTGATAAGTGAGAGTAGCTGAAAAGTGGAACGAGAGACAAATCAAATCGAGAAGAAATACTTCTTTGATTCTGTAAAGTCCAAGAGAGTAAGTTACAAGAATTATCGTTATTAAAATTATTTGTGACACCAAGTGAAAAAGATACTTGGGTCTCAGGAGATTATTGTTGAGAGAAAGGGAGGAGAGAGTTTTGGAGTTTATTGAACGAGTACTGGCAAAAAAGAGGCCTGGCTTGTGTTTTTGGAGAAATAGTCGCTGGTATCCTGTTGGATTGTTTGCTGAGAACGGAGAGGGCTTTGATTGGTAGCCTAACATAATCAACAAGGAGGAGCTGTTTGGGGTCAAGAGGAGACATCATTGTGTGTGAATCAAAAAGGAAGTCAATAACCTATGTAATAGATTTTCTTTATAATCAGAAGTTAAATTTTTTTGCGAACAAGCATATGCATTTAAGATTCCAACATTTCAAAAATTTAATAGGAAGTATAAGTAATTTGCGATTACCAAATTTGTTTGTTTAGCTTGTTTTTTATTAAGGGTATCAAGAACAAAGCGATAAATATTTGTTTGAATTGGATTAATTCATATGGTAAAAGTTTCTTTTGGACAGTTATGCCCACAGGATTTAATTGATAAATTTATAGAGCATTGCTTTTGATAATAAAGGTATTTGTATGTGTTTATTTATGATTTTTCTATTTATTTCCTTTTCCTATTTATCCCGATAAGGATCAACTAAGAGATACTGAAACCACGAGAGAAGATAAGTATAACATAAGATAATTTAGACATTTTTTTATATTATAAAAAGGCACCCTGAGATTTTTTCTTATTATTTTTATGTATGATTTGCGTTAATTAAATAATTGATCAAATAAATAATAATTAATATAAAAGTAACAGAAAGCAGATCCTAACAATATACACAAAAGAGAATACAAAACAATATGGATGGTACCGAGAAGAACAGATAGCAATCAAATAAACCATGTAATACTAATTTTATACAAGTGGACACAAATATGTAGTACAAGATCTGAGATCTTATAAGAGGGTAAATGTGTACGCAGTATTACTACTAATAGCAAAATTAAAGATAAAAATAATCAAACAAATATAAACAAGGAAATAAAACGAAACAAGACAATTAGTCAAAATTCAATACAAATTAGAGGACACGCAGAATGATGGAAAGACTCAATACAATCTTATGGGAAAGGCATAATGGCAGAAAGTCAGTTGGTCGCCTAAGAAAAAGGTGGAAGAATTAAATAACGAGTAATCTACGGAAGATGAGGGTACAAGAATGGGAGATTATATGGGAGAAGACCGGCAAGAGAGGAGGAAAATAGTAAACTAGGCCAAGACTCACTTGGAGGTGTAGAACCAGGAAAGAAGAAGAAGAATCAAAGTTTTATGCCGGAATAAGCAGCAAACCCCGAAATTAAGAAGAAGAGTTAAATATTTTTTATGTAGTCCATTCTAGATACAAATTAATAGCAGTAAATATATTAATTCCGGCTTTTAAATCTACAAATAACATTTTCGAAAAATTGTGCAACTCTCTTTATTAAAAGATATTCTCCCATCGATAATTCCATCTGAAATCTGAAAACGCCATATCTCGTAGCAAATCTTAAACCCCATTCGACTACTCAACAAAAGGTTTCTGTTTAGTGTTATTCCTGTGGGGTCCACTGATCCCGTATTAGAACATGGAGTTTTCAAAAAGTTGCAAGTAATCCTACACCGAATAAACACCAGCGGCCATACCAGCTGTCATTCACATGTCACTCGACTAACTAGCTTTGTCATTGATGGCGACTGAACGTGCCCTCAAGGCTGATGACCGTGCAATGTGAGTAATGAACTAAAGAATAAGCCGCGCTTGCTTGAATCATTCTTGAGTGCTGCCGTTTTGATCGGGCATTAACATTTTAAGTTTAAGGGGTATATTGGATTTACTACACATGATACATTGTGATGTATTACGATTAGTCCAGCAAATGAAGCATTTTGGCTCGCAATTTTTTCGTCCAGCATGAATTTACTTGAAATTTTCACAGAAGGTAGGGACTAGTCCAATGATCATTTTCTATATCATGCCGCTGTACGCTAAAACCTTGGGGGTGGTTGCCACCCCATCTCGTGGTGGGAATTTTTTATTACATTTTAATCATGTAAATCGATGTAAACAATATTTCTAAGGAAAAATGTTTTTTAAATTTTCTTCGTAAAACTAATATTTTTCGAGTTATTCGCGGTTGAAGGTAACAGTTCTTCGACGAAAAAATCGACTTTTTTAGAGGGTTTTTTGAGAATAACTCGAAAAATATGCATTTAATAAAAAAAATTGTAGATATCAAAATTGTATCTTTTAGTAACACAAATCAAATTCATTTTCTATAATATCTTTACAACTAATACAAACCAAGATACGGCATGTTAAAAGTTAGCTTTTTTCGTCAAATTCATAATTTGAAATATTCAAAGCCAAATAACAGGAAAACTTTGAATTTTTCGAGGAGAACTTAAATAATAGCTATTTGTATAACAAGGGAGGAAAGTGCTACTTTTCCTCCTGAGAATGAAGTTTACTCCTCATGAATCATTCAAGGGAGGAAAAGGCACTTTACTCCCATGTTATACATATGGTTTTTCCACCTTCCTCAAATTAATAACAAGTCATTTTTTCATTTTTACTTTATTTATGTAACTAACCAACAAAATTTATTAAAACTAAAACTAACAAGTAGGTACAATATAACTGTCAACTGTCAAATATAAGTCAAATTATTAATGTAAACATTGTTACATCAAAATAAAAATTTACTGTTTTTTATCATTCTGTAAAATATAGGGTGTTTTATAAATAAACGTTAAAATGTATAGATACTTACGTACGAGAAAATAGATATTGTACTTTTCCTCCCTAGGGAGGAAAATGTGTTAAAAGTGTCATTTTACCCGTATGCACGCCAATGATGAATATAAAATTCTTAATTTTACGCCAAAAAATGCCCAATAACCTCCTCTTAAAACCTACCAAACTTCATTTGCATATCTCAACCGGTTTTAGAGCAATAAATAAATCGTCAGTTTGTAAGAAAAAATTCAACATCCCGTATCTCGGAAACGAAGCATTTGCGGACATACGTTTATAAAGCAAACGGTCATTATTTTTTCATGCAGAATTACCCCTTAAAGTTTGTAGCACTTATTTACAAACACCCTGTATTGATGAAGAACGTTGCTAGTTGTTAAAGTATATAACTTTTTTATTATCCAACATAAGCGAATGAATCAAAAAGCAAAATGTTAAGATAGCAAGGTTACAGTTGAGTTTTAATTTCAATATTTTATATATGCTAGAACAGGGGTGTCAAACTCAATTTTGCAGAGGGCCATATATTAAATTCAGAATGTGTCGGCAGGCCAGATTCAAATAAAAAAAAATGTACTGAATTATTATAACATTTTATTTAATAGTATACTTATAATATACGGTTGTTAAAAATCATATCAAAGTTATAAAAGAGGGTAATTATTTTGAGCTCGAGGATCCAGATACCTGACTTCTCTTGTTTTTGACAAGCTCATTGATGTCAGGTATCATATTCGTTGTATTTATTTTAAGAATTGATTGGAGATGTTCATTTGTAAGTCTTGTGCGATGTTTGTTCTTATTTATTTTTATGACGGAAAACATCTGCTCACATAAATAGGTGCTACCAAACATGCACAGAATGCGTGCTGCATGCTTTTTTAATTCCGGGTAGTTATCCAAACTCTTGAAATATTGTGTATAAAATGTAAGTGCGTTAACCTCTTTAAATTTTTCTTTCAAAATACTGTCCGATTGAAGATCTATCAACTCCATTTGCAAATGAACTGGTGCCTGTGAAGCTTCAAAATTGAATGGATTGTTGAAAATTGGGAATTCCATTTCATTCATTTTGTGGAAGTCTTCAAAACGATTGTTGAATTCCGTGATAAGATTTTGCAGAAGTTGAGAATATTGATCCAATTTTTTTTGATCCACTGTGCCAAATGATTTTAAATGAGGGAAATGATCCAAAGTTTGATTTTTTACCTGATTTTCCCACAGCCTCAACTTTGTTTCAAAGGCTTGAATACATGAGTACATTTGAGTGACAATCAGATTTTTACCCTGTAACTTTACATTCAGATCAGTCAAGTGTTTATTCATATCTACCAAAAAGGCACAATCAACCCACCAGTCATTGTCATAATCAATTGGGTTGCGTTTTTCTAACATGAAAGCTTGAATAGGGTCACGTAATGCAAAAAATCTTTCTAAAACTACTCCTCGACTGAGCCAACGAACTTCGGTGAAATAAGGGACATCAGAAAACTTTTCGTCCAAATCTTGTAAAAACTGCCTGAACTGTCGGTGATTTAGTCCTCTGCTCCTTATAAAATTTACTATTTTAATTATAGGTTGCATGACATGGTCCATTTTTAAATGTTTGGATGCCAATGATTCCTGGTGAATTATACAGTGAAATCCCACAAAATTTCCTGATGTTTTCTGTTTTAATTTAGTTACAACGCCCGAATGTTGGCCAACCATGGCAGGAGCGCCATCCGTAGTTGTGCTGCTAAGTATATTCCAATCGAGTCCATATTCTGCCATCAAATGCTCCAATGCAGAATAAATATCATTTGCTGTTGTAGTACCTGTCAATGGAACGCACTTTAATAGTTCTTCAGTTATTTCAAAGTTACTGTTAATACCTCGTATAAAAACAGCAAGTTGAGCTGTATCAACAGTATCAGTGCTCTCATCAACAGCCAGTGAAAAGTTTGTAAATTCCTTAATTTTCTCCTTCAGTTGAAGAACCAAATTTTGAGATAAATCATTTATTCTTGAAGCAACAGTGTTTCTTGACAGCGAAATATTTTGAATTATTGACTTTTGAAATGGAAATGAAACATCGGCAACTTTCAACATACAGTCTTTAATAAAATCACCATCAGTGAAAGGTTTTGATCTCTTCGCGATTTCTAATGCAATAATAAAACTTGATTTCAGGGCATCTTCGCTCTCAGTATTAGCTTTAGTAAACATCGATTGTTGACCTTGAAGTTTAGATTTTAAAGATGACAATCTGTCCATTCTTATTTTTTCAGTGTAACAATCGAATTTTGATTTATGATTCGTATCATAGTGTCTCTTCAAGTTAAACTCCTTACAAACAGCAACTGTTTGATTGCAAATCAAACACAGTGGTTTACCTTTCCATTCTATGAAAAAATATGCATTTTCCCATTTAGACTGAAAAACTCTACGTTCACTATCAACTTTACGTTTTTGTGACATTATGCCGAAATCGTAATAAATATGGAACTCGACACAATTATGGATATCGCACACGCACGACACAAACAAATGTACAATACCTTCTCAACCACTACTTCGCAACTGACTCACGTGACACGTCGACGCACTTCTTTTATATCGATAAGGAAGGTTCTAGTCTAGACTCGAAGCGCATGGAAGATTCTATTGTTCTCAACAAAAATAATAGGGTGTTTCCTCTAAGAGATGGTGTTACTGTCTATCTCTCTCGCTTGTCTAGGCACGCGCTGCCTTTGAAATGACTTATAAATGTAGTGTAGTGTACGCATTTTAAAACTTCCGTAGAGCAATCGAGTGAAGTCTAAAAGCTCTAAAAAACATGATTCTTCTTTCTGTGACATATTGCGATCGCGGGCCGTATTGGTATGGCCCGGGGGCCGGATGCGGCCCGCGGGCCGTATCTTTGACATGACTGTGCTAGAATATTCCACAGGGTGTTCCAAACTTTGAGGAAAAAACACACTATCATTGTTACAACCGGTATAAAGTGACACTTATCTGTTTAGCAACAATATTATTACATCGATATTTTTTAAGAATAAAGCTATAACATATTAAAAGAATCACTAAAATCAGACAACAAGTTTAGGAAATATGAGACATTAAAAATGTCCCATTTTTAAGGTGGTGCGTTAATTTTGGCGCTTAGTGTAGAACGAATGTTTTTAATTCCAAACAACTTTTTTTATTAACAATTTTCGATATTGTAAAATATAACTACTTTACTCTGGAACAAGATTCATATTTTTTGACATACCTCGTATAAAATTAATAAAATTTAATATCTGATAGTTTTTTTAAACTGATAATAAAAAGTTATCAATAGGTTCCAAGTTACGCAGACATACTGTATAAGAGCTCAAAAAAATTACATTTATAATTTTTTAAGCTTGTTATTAAATGTATTTTAGGTAAGTTGTACAGAAAAAGGTTTTCATGACTTTGTGCAAACATTTTTTAACTGATATTTTTGGGTTACTGCATGAGGTACCTTTTTTTACGTTTCTCAATTTTCTCAAAAAGAATTTGTTTATTTCAAGTCTAAAGCAAAATACTTTAGTGTATTTTACTGTAACATCTTAAGCTTTAAAAAACACCTATACAATTGTAATATCTGTTCAAACTTGAGTAATACCTTCTTAAAGTGGCAGTAATTCTGTAAAACTGCGAAGTTTTCAAAAATTACATTTTTTTTGGGACGTGCGTCGTATCATTTGAATTAAATTTTTAAGGTTTTTTTGAATAGAACATCATTTAGTACCTACAGTGTCACAGTGTAATATACGTAATAAATTTTATTTTTCTTTGTCGATTTTTATTATTAATAATATTTTTTCTTAAGTACGTTATACTTAAGTACGTTATTTATGAATATTCATTTATAGATTGATACCTTGAAACTATCGTATGTTTAACTTAAGCGACAAGCTTTAACTAAAATTTACACAGATAAGGTCTAACAAAGTATCGTATGTTACATTATTTAATAGAAGAATGTTATATTACAGTTTTTCTTTCTTAAATTAATATGTTTTTAACGTACTAATTTATCATAGTTTCAAAATTTTAATTATATTAACCAAAACGTCGGTAGAAAAAAAGTCGTCTCCTGGAAAATGTGCGTTTTGTCGGTTACGATGTTTTGTCAAAAACCGATCGATATAGTAAGAACGGAAAAATGTAGCATTGTACCTGTTGCAATTCATCAATGCCGCTGGCAAGGATCACCGCGTCATCGGCATATCTTGTTTTGTTGCTTAACTCACTGTTTATTCTTATGCGCTCATTTGCATTTTGCATATATTTTTTAAATATTTCCTCAGAATAAATATTGAATAGGAGTGGGGATACCTGCCGGACACCTCTTTTGATCTCCTCACTTTCAGTAAGTTCGTTGCGATATATTAATTGGCACTTTAAATCAAAACAAGAAAGTTAAAAAGACTGATATGTTTTTTGTACACACTTCTGACAAACGAAGGAACGGGGAAGATTTGTATTTTTAAAGTGTGAAAAGTTTAACCCTTAAGTACTAACACCCCGTCTCTCAGACGGCATCGCTTGTCGAAGGTGAGATATTTCCCTTCCTAGAAAATTTTGAAGGTCACCCGTTTATGACTTTTCAAGTTGGGTTGTTCTGTAGTAGTATTGAATTCGGCAATTTGCGGCAGGTTGTTATTCGAAAGATATTTAGGCTCAAAGTGTGATTTCCGTCTAATAGACGTTAGTGTTTGTGCCCAGTTCGTCATTACACATAATGTGCCCCACTTCGTCCAAAAACATCAAATAAGGGAATAAAGACCTTGAGGAAACTCTTTTGAAATGGTTTGATGAGGTAGAAGACGACATAAGCGAAATTGCTATACTGTACTAATTATAGTAGGTACCTGTCAGTTTTTTTTTTGTTTTAACATTTTTTAAAAACCTTTTTATTTTCATTTTTCTTACTCTTTGTTTAACTCGAGTATAAATTTTTATTAAGATTCTTTAATTTGTTAAATTTTTATCACACTTTTTTTCAGGAGTAAATAGGTACACAAACAATCCTTCCATTCTTGTTATAATGTTTTTTATTTTAACAAATACAGAAAAACTAGATTAATTACTGTGATTTTTAGATAATCAATACTTTGAGTAAGTCATCGTGATATTTTTTGCATTAAAATATTCAACTAAAACAAAAATTACCACTAAAATGTTAAACCCGTCTGTCAGGCGGTTAGTTAGTGTTTACGTCATTGATTTAAGATGTTAGTATTTAACGGTTAAAGGAATTTAAAACATTTTACATTAATCTGTTTTGAACTGGACCATTTCCATAGGAGTCTATTTTTGCTGAAATCACTTCAGGATATCCCACATACCTTGTATCAATAACCACAATATGCGCTAGTCACAAACCTTATGCTTAATTTTTTATTTAACAAAATCTGAAAAAAACAAATAGAAAAGTTTGGCTTTTTGTGCCCATATTTTCACCTATACCTCGAAATATATTGCTTCAACAAAAAAATTATATCAAGTAAAAGTTTCGTTTTTCAATTTTGTATATTTGACTAGCTAGCAATTGAAAATGAAATGTTTATTATTTGAAAAATATAAATAATTAGACAAAAACTGCAAAAAATTAAAGTTTCTTCTATACATTTTTCAGCCTGAAAGTAAGATTTAAGTATCGTCCTGAAAAAAACTGATTGTGAAAAGAGAAAAATCAAACCAATCAACCCATTGTTGTCACGCAAATTCCTCGGCAGAGGGCAGTAGGATACGGTTACCTATATCAAAAGAAGGCATCAAGGGAAAGAAAATACCACTATTAATAAGCCAATAACATATCGAGGATATATCATTTATGTTTAAAAATAATATACTAAACATAGATACCTATAAAATCAGGGTTTGATGTTTATTTTGAGAGTAAACTAAATATAACGCCAAAAAATACCTACTTGCCATGTGAGGATAATATTATAAGGTTTTTTCCTGGTTTTTTCTTCATGATTTACTATGGGATTCATCGTTTTTCTGATGGATATTCTTAAGTTAATTAAAGTCATCTACTTTAAAATATATTAAATATATGTTCGAATTGTCAATATGAATAAGTCACATAAATTTAATTATTAGAAGAATTTTTTACCAAACAGCAAAAACAAAATTTGATTAATTTATTAATGTTAATGATTAATCGAAAGGTCAAATAAACTTAATTTCAAAGTAAAATTGAGGCTTATTCCTAACAAAAATAGTAAATTCAATTTTTCATATTCACGTAGCTTGAACATGACCAGTTTAAAATTATTCCGGAGAAGAATTATCAAAAAGTCGTAAGGAAATTTTACATTATGTAAAATAAGTTTGCTTTTCACGTCCTCGCATTGTAATTTTCTTATGTCGATTTGTGTTGTTACGGATGAATGGTTGGCTTTTCTTGGGTAGGGTTCAACTGCACCAAGCAACCAAAGAAATTGCTACAAAATAAATTGCGTACTATATAGATACCAAATATATAATATATTATACTACTAGATGTTACCAATTTACCCTAGTTTCTCTGTGAAAAAATAATTAATTTCACGAAAAAATCTTATACATATCTAAATCGATTCTTTGAGGCTTCAGTTTTAAGATATTGTATATTAAAAAAAATCAGCATTTTATCAGACTAGTATTGTATGTTTTGGTTTTAGAACGTCTTTCGACGTTGTCCGATGCCTAACTTCCACGTCCTTCTATCATCCCATTGGCCATCTCTAAGATCCCTTGTACTCATTGCTTTGGTTCTTTCTGCTTCAGCTTTCAGCTGTTCTTTCCATGTCTTTTGGGTCTTCCTCGTTTTTTGCGGTTTGGTGGTACCCGCTGCATAATCTTTTTGGGCAATCTTGTGTCTTCCATTCTTTGAACATGACCATACCAAATCAACTGTTTCCTCTCAATGTTTGTTGTTAAGTAACCATCTATTCCAATTCGTCGTCTTACTTCCTCATTTCGAAATCTTTCCCTACGGGATATACCTAACGATCTTCTAAACACATCCAATTCTACAGCTTCTAATTTTTTCCTGTTGTTCTCAGTTATTCTCCAACTTTCTGCTCCGTAAAGTAGACTGCTTTTAATAAGTGTTTCATAGATATTGTATTTTCTCTGTATTCCTATTTCGGAGCTCCAAAGTATTCCATTTAGGCAGCCAATTATTCTTCTAGCTTGTGTTACCCTTTTCTTTATTTCCTCACCGTCTTTTCCCGTTTTATCGAAGATTACTCCCAGGTACGTATATTCACTACATGATGTGATTTCTTCATTACCCTCTAGTTTGATATTGGATAACTCAGCCCCTATGGTAGGTATTTAGTTTTTTCCACATTAATTTCCAAGCCCCACATTTCATATTCTTCCTTTAGATTCCTTGCCATATACTGTAGATTGTAGATCGTCTTTATTATTAGCTATGATGACTTGGTCATCAGCAAATTGTAAGGTATATAAACAACCCTCTTCGAGGTCTATACCCATACCGTGGCATTTACTTTTCCACTGGTTTAGTGCTTTTGCAACATATATCTTGAACAAAGTTGGTGAAATACAGCAGCCCTGGCGCAGACCCTTGTTAACGATGAACTTTTTAGATAGATCAGACTTGTTACTAAAATAAAATGTTTGAAAAATGGCTAATTTTTTAGCTCATAAACATACAGTTTTTCTTCTATAAATAGCCTACAGTCGAAGAAAATATAGCGAAACAAATAAATCCGCCGTAAGTTTTTTAATTTTCCTCTCTTGCTTCAGCCGATGCTAACTGAGCTGAATATTTTCGTTTGGTAAACCATAAAAGAAAGAAAATGTACCTGTTGCATTTTTTATTTTCTTCCATTTGCACCTAGTGCAGTGCAGTGTTATATTTTTTTGGCAATATCCCCGTACTTTTTATGTATCACCATTTTTTTAATATCATACTGTTTATTTTAATTATTTTTTAATGTAATTAATAGTAATGGACATTTCTGTTTATAATGCCTGACTAAGATGGGCGGGCCATTAGCAATGTGTTTTGGGAAATACCAGGCGATAGAAGACCAGCAGTATGGCCTAGAAAAAGGTGAAAAGATCTTTAGAGAAGACCTGGAGAAGATGGAAGTGAGACCATGGGAAATGGTAGCAAAGGATCGGAACCAATGGAAGACAATAGTAAATGCGACAAAGACTCACGAAGAGTTGTAAAAGCCAAATATGATGATGATGATGACATTTCTGATTATAAAATCTGAATTAATAGGTCCATATCTGTCGGCTAATAGTACCTAATAAATATAACCAACATGTAACAGTTTTATACTGTTTAATTTCTCTGATAATCTTTTTTCTCTTGGACACCAAAAACACAATTCTAATAAATTTTGATTAAGATTACCTAAATTAGGTAAGTGCAATTCTTATTCCTTTTTTTGAACATATTAGAAAAGGTCAAACCGGCAAACAGGTGTATGTTCTCAAAGAAATTGAAAGTGTGTAAAAAATTTTTAATAATCAGCTAAGTACTTTCAACACATAACGTGCCATCATCAGAGCTTCCTAAAAGGACATTTAAGATAAGAGATTTTTTATAAACAAAAGATTGAAAAAACTTACGTCCTCTTATAAATCCTTCATAGAAGAGCAATTGTTAAAAATCACATGAGAAATCATGGATACTGGGCAAAAGTCACAGATATCGGGTATAAAACCCTTAAAATTAAAAGTTTTCACATCTAAATTCTCTTTAATTTTAAAATTACAACATGGCTGCGTCAAACCATTGTAAGTTCACGTGAACAGCTGAGCACTGTCATTCATTAAAATGATAAAGAAGGAACCACTATCTTATGCGCCCTCTATATTGGTATGTAAATAATAATTAAAAATTAATTAAATTGAAAATGGCTAAAAAGCCATGTGTTGGTTAAATGAATTCTAAGTGAAGATACTAAATTTTAAAGTTAAATTTTCAAAATTACAATTATTAATATTGAAGTGAAATGTTAACATGTATGTAAGTTATCAAAACTCTTTTAAAAACAAACCGTTATGGTATAACCAAGTGTGGAAGGAGTTAGATGAAAACAAACCAAGGAGAAGTCTCATTTGTCAGGTTCAGAGTTCGAAAGCTGTTATTTTATAAAATTAACAATTTTACCAATAGATTAAGTCAAATCTCTAATATCTTACTTATATGTAATCAATGAAAGAAAACTCAAGAATACCGAAAAAGTAATGTTCAAAAAACCTACAGCACTTGTTGGGTATACTGTATACTAAACCAAAATCACTAAAGAAATTTCTTAAAGATAGGATCAAATTTACAATTTAATTGAATCTGGGTGTTTTTGAGTTTTTACACAGTTTTGAGGATTTCTTTTCATATCTCTACTTATTTCTAGATCTTCTAGTAGATTCATTTTAGTATAGTTATTATTAGGTATGCTATGTAGGATCCTACTATCTCTTTGGGGACTAAAGCTGTGTTTCGATGCATGCAAATGATGACCAAAGCTAGATTTATCTATCTTTGAAAGATGTTCTTTAATACGTGTATCCAACGGTCGGGTCGTTCTACCCACGTAGGTCACAGGGCAGTCACCACATGACAATTTATATATGCTACTTTTAGAAGTTTTTTTAATTTTGTCTTTAGTATGAGAAAAAATAGACCTGATGTTTTCTTTACATTTAAATGAAAGTTTTAAGTTAGGAATGTTATTTAAGATTTTGGCTATATTGTCTGAAGGATAACCTATGTATGATATAGATCTATACATAACTGCTGAATTGGAATTGTAAGGAGCAGCATTATAAGCTAGAGATCTGTTCCTTTTATTCCTTAATTTGTTAAGTATGTTGTCAACCAAAGTAGGGGAGTAATCATTTCTATATGCAAGTTGTTTAATAATATCTAATTCAAAAGTAAAATTTGTGTCTGATAATGGTAAGCTAAGTAAACGGTGGATATAGCAATAAAAAGAAGCCATCTTCTGCTGAAAAGGATGATTAGAAGATCTAAGGATAGTGTGGTCAGTCTGAGTTGGTTTTCTAAAGACTAAAAAACTTAATTTGTTCTCTATTCTAGTCAATGTTAGGTCTAGAAAATTAATAGAATTGTTAGACTCTGTTTCTAAAGTGAATGTTATGGCTGGATGTAAATTATTGAGCGAAACTAGATTATTTTCTGCATCAGAGGAATTTCCATCTATAATAGCTAACACATCATCCACATATCTGAACCAATACAAGATTTTTTGTCAAGGATTATGATATGAAGAATGGTTGTCAAATATATTACACTCAAGGTTATTTAAGAACAAACCTGCAAGTAAGGGTGATAAGGGATTTCCCATTGCAAGGCCTTGTGCCTGTCTATAAATAATATTGTTAAAAGAAAAGAAATCTTGTGATAAACAAAATTAAAGTAAACCCAATATGTGGGAAATTGTACCTCTATTAGTGTTACTGTTAATAAGTAAATTCTCCACTATAGGAATGAATTCATCTCTTGGTACGTTCGTAAACAAATTACTTACATCGAAAGAAACTAGAAAGAAGTATCTGGGTAAATTTAAAACTAGAAAAGTACTCAACATTTGTTGCATTCTTACTTATTTGATTCTATATGTATTTTGATTTTAAGAGTTTTCGTTGTCTCTCTAAGAAAATACAAAATGGCGCCCTTTTTGGCAGAATGTTTTTAGCTTGTTTTCTTCGTTTTATTTATTCATTATTTCTAGTCTAGCTCTATTAGCAACTATCCTATATTTCTTTTTCTTTTTCTTAAATTTTTCTTTGTTTATGTAAGTACTAGAAAGAATGATCCAAAGAACCACCCTCACATCTCTTAAAATTTTGAGCAACGTGGCCGTCGTTCTTTTTGTATGCACGTTAGTATGCTAGACTTTAATAATAGCACCCTAAGGTGTTACAACATTCTTTTATTCTGCAACTTTTCTTGCATAATTTACTGGGTGGAAAAATATTTTGTAAAGTCTAACAAAATATTTAAGAGATTCTGTCAAACAAAACAAAAATAAAAATGTTCAAAAAACGGGTATCCATAGATCATAAAGAACTATTACTTAAAAAACACAACTGAAAAATAAATGGAATAAAAATAAATGTAATAAAGACTAGACACATGATAACGATAACTATTAAGAAAACAAATATACAAACAAATATACATTTGGGAAATGTACCGTTAAAAGTGTCTAATCTTCGGGCTCAGTGGAGGATGATCGGCTGTTATTGAAACACCAATAGCACTTGATAGCGACTGACACCACGCAAGCACTTGATAGCGACTGACGTGACACCACATAGCACAAATTTATTGATAGCGACTGACACCAGGGTAGTAGAATTAACCCCGGGAGAACGTAGTTGTACTGATATTATGTGGCTCGTTCATTTTTGCGTCATCATTACTCACTTCCATAATATTGCCACAAATGCCACATAAACAGTGTAATCAAAGATGATGTGATTTACTCACTCTCAAGAGTTTCAAGTTTAGGCACTCAAGTGCATAATATTATAACAGCTAATGGTTGGGTTGCAGATCACTTATACTTTTAAGTAAATAATTATGATTTACCTATTCCACTCACAAAATATAACCAAACAACTGTAGCATTTTATTTTTTTTTCTCGATATCGATATTTTCAATAATATCGAGGCAAGCGTATCGACAATACTACAAGAGTATTGTATTGATTTCAGTTAATGAGTATCGTATCGAAATTAATATTGCTAAGGTATGTATTGTATCGGTATTGTATTGGTTTTCGATACGATATTAATACAATATCGATATTTTTAAACGCTTTTTTTTACTTCAATAGTTTGCATCAAATCTTTAGACGTTAATTTGACTGACTTTTCTTCAATGCAAATGAATGAAAATTTGCAGACATATGAATTCGCGGGAACAATACAGGTATAGTCAATAAAAATTTTTTTATGTTTATTAATTGTTTAAATAAAAAAAGATTTAAATGGAAAATGCTTAAATTCTCTTGTTTTTTACAATGTAGAAACTTGAAACTTTTACGGATTGAAGTTAATGATATGAACTATACATAATTTTACTTTTTACGTTAATTTTTTACGTTATGCTTCATAAACAAACAATAAAGTTTCAAATTTTGAACGCTCATATATTTGTTTATATATAAATCGGCGTTTATTCGTGTCAAAATTCAATACAATACGAAACAAAACTTCAACCAAAACTCGAATTCAAAAAATTGGTGTTTTTATCGTAGTCTTAGAAAAACCACCGGTAGAGACGTTTTGTGCTACAGTTAACATTAGAATTCGTTTTGTCGTATTAATTAATTAAACGCTTTTCTTTAGTTCTATCGTTTGGGTCAAATCTTTGGACGTTAATTTGACTGCCTTTCCTTCAATGCAAATGATTAAAAATTTGCAGACATATGTATTTGCGGGAACAATACACGAATATTCAATAAATTTTTTTTTGTTTACTAATTGTTTAAATAAAACAAACAATTGTAACTGAAAATGCTTAAATTCTCTTGTTTTTTTTCAATGAAGAAACTGGAAACTTTTCTAGCTAACTATATGAACTATACATAATTTCACTTTTTACGTTAGTTTACGTTATGCTTCATAAATAAACAATAAAGTTTAAATTTTTTTGCTGATTCCGACTACTTTTCTTGTGTGTACATCATATGTTTTATACATATTTTAATAAACATGACGATATATTTTAATGTTTGAAAAGTGCAAGACTAAAAAGTAAAAAATAAAAAAATATGAAAAAAATATTTTTAAGAAACGCTTTTCTTTAGTTACGAGTAACTACAATTAAACATATAAAAAATCAAATAAAAAGCAAAAAATAAAAAAAAAATTAAAAAAATCTAACAAATTCGTTAAAGAAAAGCGTGATGCGAAAACCGTTTGTTCGATGAAGACGCGCCAAGCTTTTCTTTGATGAATGTGTTAGATTTTTTCAATTTTTTGAAGTTATACTTCTTTAGGTGCGATTGAGAGTAAAATTTCATAATACTGCGCGCATGCGCACACAGACAGTATGGCGTTTAGTTGCTAAATATTTCTAGTTATGTATAAATATATCAGTACAAGAAAAGGTGTGAAAAGAGTATATTAGTGTTTTTAGTAAATATATTTATTATAATTTATGTGTCCTTGGATTTGTCTTCCTCAGGAGTAAGATGAGTATTATTAAAACATTTTATTGTATATTTATTATACTTTCACCTTGTCTGTTTGTTACCGTGAATTGTTATTAGGTACGTCCGAACCGATACAAACACAGTCGTCGTAGCGTATTAATTGGTATAGCATTCGGCCAGAGATCGAGAGGTCTTGAGTTCTACACCAGTGCAATCCTATACTTTTTTTATTTTTTTGAAAGCGGTAAGCATAAAATTAGTTTGGTGTTTAAAAAAAATTAAAACAAACTGTTTAAAGTATATTTATTTTTAAGAAATCATATAATAGAAGTATAACTTCTTACATTCTTTTTTTGTATTTTTTTTTATTTTTTGCTTTTTAGTTGATTTTTTTATATGTTTAATTGTAGTCACTCGTAATTAAAGAAAAGCGTTTCTTAAAAATATTTTTTTCATATATTTTTTTATCGGATATCGTGAAGCTGTATTTGATACAAAATGAATCTTAACACGTAATAATTGTTTCAATAAAAATAAGGAATCTATATATCGATGGGTGCAGTTAATATTCTTCAAATTTACTACTTGAGTCGAAACACGGCGTTGATCGCCTCGCCGAGTTCCCCAGACGAGTATCGGAGAAGAGAAAGAGAACGAAGAGAGAACTCAGTTGAACTTGACAGACAGGGACTGGCAGCCCCATGCAAATTGAATTGCGAAATTGTTACACATTCTTTTTTGGACGGTTCTCTGTCCATTACTCATCCTAACAGTTACCATTATAAACAAATATACAGAGACTTGGGAGTATTTGAAATTCCTAGGAAGTTTCCACGTTTAGTTTATGTTGCCAGCACATAATGGGATTAAAAAGAATTCGAATTTAAAAGAAGATTAAGGAATGTAGTGAAAATAAGGGAAAATCAAATTAAAAAAAATTTCAATAAGAAAAAAATTCAAAACGACACAAACATAGTGTCTATATTTCTTTTACTAGTACGTTCTTTAACGGTAAAATATTGCAAAACCTCTAAATTTTAAAGAACCGCTTGGATTGACATGAAATGTGGCATACACATAGCTAACAAGTCAAAGAAAAAAGTGATATTGTGCCGATATGTGCTTTTGCCCCGGGGGTGCTTTTCACTCCCTCTTAGGGGTGAAAAGTATTCGTAAAAAGTAAGTCTGGAAATTGATAAACTGACTAATTTTGAGTAACTTTTGTTCTATAGAGTTTTTTTCACCAAGTCAATACTTTTCGAGTTATTTGCCAGTGAATATGTTCATGTTTTCAACAAAATAACCACGCTTTTATACGGTTTTTTGCAAATAACTCAAATAGTAAGTATTTTGTCGAAAAAATATTCCTAGCAAAAATATAGCCTGTGAAAAATTTTAAAAAATGGTGTATATATCGCGATCTATACCTAGTAGAAGCAGAGTTATAGCTAATTAAAAATAGGTTTATATTCGTCAAATTCCAAATGGAATACTTTAACTTGAAATAACCAAAAATGAAGCACATTTCGGGGAAAACTCATTACAACTTATTTAAAGTGTTTAAAAAATGCTTCAGTTTTGTTTTATAAAAAAATTTCTAGCATCAAAAGTAAACAAATTACGCTCAAAATAAAGTTAGTCCCCTTTTTTTTGGTAAAAAAATCGGGAAAATGACCCCCTAATTATTATCCCAAATGAAATTAATCGTTACGACTTCACAAGTTCTTGACTCGTGTATGTATTGTGTATATGATCTGTAAGTTTCATCGGTTCAAAGTCCTTATTTTTGAAAGGGCTGTAGTTAAAAGGGGTTGAACGAGTCACTGATCACGAATGTATGCAAATTTAGAAACACCAAATCTTAATAAATTTTTGTCTAACAGAAAAACAAAAAATACATGATATTCAGAAAACCAATGCTGACTTTTTTTTGTTTTTTGAAATTTTTGGTATCTCTAACAATTTTCAAGTTATTTTGAAAAAAAGCTTATTTTTCAAAATTAAAATTTTTAAAAATTTTATTTTAATACCAAATTTTTTCCAAAATAAGCACTTTGAATCGATAAAACTTACAGATCATATAAACACAACATAAGTAAAATAATTTGTGGAGCGGTAACGATTAATTTCATTTAAAATGCTAATTAGGGGGTGGTCTTCCCGATTTTTTTCTTGCCAAAACAAAAGTGACCAACTTTATTTTGAGCGTAACTTGCTTAAGTTTAATGCTAGCAACTTTTTATAAACGCAAAAATAAATCTTTTTCTAAACACTTTAAAAAAGTTAAAATGGATTTTCCCCAAAGAGTGCTTAATTTTTTGGATATTTTACTTTGAAGTATTCTATTTAAAATTTGGTGAATATGAATCTATTTTTCATTGGCTATAACTCTGGTTTTACGAGGTCCAGAGACCTAACGCATACACCATTTTTTTTAACTTTTTTACAGGCTATATTTTTTCTAAGAACGTTTTTTTCGACAAAATACTCACTTTTTGAGTTATTTGCGAAAAACCGTCTAAAATGTAGTTATTTTGTTGAAAAATTAACATATTCACTCGCAAATAACTCGAAAAGTGTTGACTTGGCGAAAAAGCTCTATAAAACAAAAGTTACTTAAAATTAGTCAGTTTATCCATTTCCGGACTTATTTTGGACTTATATTTTTTCACCCCCAGGAGGGGGTGAAAGTCACCCCCAGGGCAAAAGCACACATCAGCACAATATCACTTTTTTTCTTTAACATGTAAGCTATGCGTATGCCAAATTTCATGTCAATTAAAGCGGTTCTTTAAAATTTAGAGCAAAAACCGTGAAAGAATTGGACTATACAGTTTAATATTGATACGGTTACCAGAAACGTTTAGATACTTATTAATTTCCTCCATTTTTAAATTATTAATTATTCCTGTCATTCTTTAATTAAGTAAGTAATTGTTAATAATATATATCTTTTAATTTTCGTATTTTGTAAATGATTTCATGTTAACGTATATTATTCAGCTTTAATTATTACCACTAACCAGCGATCAAGGTATTGCTATCTCTGTTTCATTGTTTCTTTTATTTATTTTAGTTTTGTTAAAATAATTTAGTTTTGAAGTTTGTTTTAATTTTATTTTAAAAGTTATTAACTAGTTTTGATGAGAAATAAGCCCCAATTTTACTAAATAAATGATTTTATTAAAATGTAACCTCTTTCAATAAAATTATTTTTTTAGTAAATTTGTGGCTTATTTCCCATCAAAACAAGTTAATTACAAAAATTCCACAAGAAAATAGCTTCAGAACAACATTAAAAGTTATTGATGTTACTGGCTCTCCTTGGTAGTAAACTGTGAGTATGCATTTAATTCTTCTTCTTCTTCTTCTTCCACAGATTTTCCATTTTTAGGGAACGCCGTTCCTTACTCTTCTCAATATTTGCTATCCATCGTGCCTTCTTAATCTAAACCTTCTCTCCCAAATCTTCTGTCACACAGTCCATCCATCTTCTTCTTGGTTTTCCTCTACCTCTTTTTCCATCAAATTCTAACAGCTCTAACCTTTATCACACATAGTTTTCATTTCTACCTGACGTGACCAAACCATTGCAGTCTTTGTTCTTGAATCTTCTTGGAGACTGCAGTTAGTCCTGCTCTTTCCCTAATCAAGTTATTCCTGATCCCGCCTCTTCTAATCTTTCCCAACTTTCAACTAATCATTCTAATCTTTAACTTTTTCATTTCAGCTATCTGAATCTCCTCTTTCTGAATCTTCGTTACCTCCCTCATACATTTCCTTCATGAGCCTTACCCACTTCTGAAGAATCTATTTCTTTATTATACATCTCCATATTTCTTCGATAGGAACTCTATCGTATGCCTTCTCAAGATCTATCAATACTAAATATCCTCTTTTCTGCTCGCCGTATTTCTTTATCACCTATCTTAAAGCATACATGCCATCCGCTGTCTTTCTTCCTGCATAAACCCAAACTATTCTTCTCTTATTGATGTCTATCTCCTTAACCTTCCTCTTTATCTTTATACAATGATACCATCACCCTCTCTCTCTCCATGCATCGGACATCCTTTCTTTATATACTCTACTCATCGTCTGCCACAAAACATCAACCCCTTCCTCTTCTTGAGCCTTCAAAACCTCCCTAGGTATTCTATAGACTACTGCACCGTAAATACAGTTTGCATTTACTTAAGTAGAACACCGACGGAGATAGAGATATCTCATCAGAAAATACAAGGTATACTGCCTAAAAGAAGACTTAAGAAAACTGACAAAGAAAAACAAAATCTATAGTTAGATGAAGTTAGTTTTCAATCCTAATAGCAAAATTAATAATATTGAAAATATTAAAAATATTACTAAAAGATTTTTAAATTGAAACCTTATTGGTATATTTCCCTGGTGACACCTCCAAGGCTTCTACAATTTGCAAGCCAAATGGATGCTGCAATGAAGACAAAGGGAAGGAATTCTACACTATGCAATTCACATCCCCCGTCTGAAGCTCGGTAAAGTTCCAACGGAAAATGCACCTGGTTACTCTACGGAGTAATACGACTATAAAATAAAAATGTATACCATTTTTATTCAGTTGCAATGCGAAGGCAAAACAATTTTACTTTTCAATTAGAATACGGAGCGCAGTCCAGTCCTCTGAATGAGCCTCCGATGAGGCTCCAATAAGAGCCGAAAATCGCGATTCAGAGGACTGGACTGCGCTCCGTATTCTAATTGAAAAGTAAGATTGTTTTGCCTTCGCATTGCAACTGAATAAAAATGGTATACATTTTTATTTTATAGTCGTATTACTCCGTAGAGTAACCAGGTGCATTTTCCGTTGGAAGTTTACCGAGATGCAGACGGGGGATGTGAATTGCATAGTGTAGAATTCCTTCCCTTTGTCTTCACTGCAGCATCCATTTGGCTTGCAAATTGTAGAAGCCTTGGAGGTGTCACCACGGAAATATACCAATAAGTTTTCAATTATTTAAAAATCTTTTAGTAATATTTTTAATATTTTCAATATTATTAATTTTGCTATTAGGATTGAAAACTAACTTCATCCTTCAATTGCCAGATGACGCTAGTCACCTAATACCTTCACTTCGGTTGCAATGGGTGGGAAAAACTCTCGACGCTGGTCAATTGGGGTATGGAGAACAGTGCCTACGTTCTTTCCGATGAGGCTCCAATAAGAGCCGAAAATCGCGATTCAGAGGACTGGACTGCACTCCGTATTCTAATTGAAAAGTAAGATTCTTTTGCCTTCGCATTGCAACTGAATAAAAATGGTATACATTTTTATTTTTAAAATCTATAGTCTTCACGAAGAATGAAAAAATCGTTAAAAAAATAAAAGTTGACAAAAGAAAAACTCAGAAAATGAATGAAAAGAATATACAATAATCTGCTTGTTTTATGTATTTTTTTGTCCTTACAATGCGCAATTCGGAACAAACCCTGCAATGCGCAATAATCGAACGGGAAGATGAAATGAAACTTTTGTGTGATAACCAAAAAGAAACAACTATGTATGCATTTACAGTTGATAAATCTCACCGAACTATTTATATTCTTAATCACAACACGAGAGAGACAGCTCACTGGTGGTCCTCTAATCCTTCAAGACGTGAGGTTTCAATTGTTTCATATATCAAACATACCCATCTGTGTCTGGTAAAGATCAGTTAATGTGCATTTTTGAGCCCAGTGAAGTGAATTAATGGATCCAGTTGCAGTTGCGGTATGCAAAACAAGAGCGATGTGAATTGGTTTTGTAAAGGAACTCTATGCAGTTCTGTGATAACCCCATGGTGCGTTTGGATATTATTACTGCATGCTTATGTGCATGAATCACAAAGATGGCAAAAATGTTGAAATTAATTGGACCGTAGGAACTATATCCTGAGTGAGCACTGTAATATTAAATACTGAATAAGTTAAGTATGAAGTACTGAATATTAGTAGAGATATTATATAGAAATGTAAAATGAAATTAGATTCAGAGTCATACAAAAAGGTAACTAAATTGAAATAAAGGAAATAAAATGTGAAAAAATAGAATATGAAAAAATAGAATATAAAAAAATTTAAAAACAATGGATAAAATCAAACCTTATGAAAAGTATATTAGACAAGAATAAAAAACCGCTAAACGCCGTAAAAATGAGTGGCGCATACAATATTCCAGCTACAAAAGATCTGATATAAATATTACGTGGCGCGAAAATGTATTTTCATTTTGATGCAAAATAAAATTCTAGTTTTATTTTAAAAGATTTTTCCATAATGTTTGCTAAATTTGAAGAAAACGCGACACAAAAGAGTTTCAAAATTTAAACTGTATCAAAGTTACTCTTTTGTGGCGCGTTTTGTTTTGCATCAAAATGAAAATACATTTTCTCGCCACGTAATATTCATATCAGATCTTTTGTAGCTGGAATATTGTATGCGCCACTCATTTTTAGGGCGTTTAGCGGTTATTTATTCTTGTATCAGAAGTTTTTTAAAGTTATTGATAAATTAAATGTATGAAGTTAAATGCAATGTTTCTCGATTACACGTTAAGCTTTATAAATAGTTGCCTTTGTCGCATTATCTCCCAAATGACCTAATGTCCATCGAATGAACACTAGATTTTTTTCTATTCGAAAAAGATTAAAAAAAATGTTGTTCTGAAGCTATTTCCTTGTGGCATTTTTATAATCAACTATTTTTAATGGGAAATAAGCCACAATTTTACCAAAAAATTAATTTTATTAACGTTTCGAAGCCCAAATCGGGTTTCGTTGTGAAAATACAAAATACTACTGTAGTATTTTGTATTTTGACAACGAAACCCGATTTGGGCTTCGAAACGTTAAAAAAATCAATTTTTTGGTAAAATTGTGGCTTATTTCCCATTAAGAATAGTTGATTGCAAAAAAATATTGAAATGGCTGGTAAATGAACTCGAATTGCCCGTTGCCAGATCAAATTTAGCGTCGTAACCACTACAACTACATAAACCCTTTATTGAATAATCGTTAATTGGATTATACTTTTGTAGATTAATAACTTCTAAACGGCTTAACCGATTTTGATCACTAAACATGAGTTTGAAACCTATTGAGAAGTAGTATCTGATGAATCTAAGGTCAAGTATGATAACTGAAGATATTACAGGAGTTATTGAGCTTGAAAAACCGTTTTTCCCATAAGAAATAAATTTGATCATAATTATGAAGCCTATAACTTAAAAATTCGAATTTTCCCGCATATGACGTATACACCGTTAGATTTTCCTAGAGGGTTTCTACAAACGCTCAGTTACTGGCGCAATTCGTTGGTGAAATTTTGAGTAATTATCGAATACACAAAATTTTCAAAGTTTAGTTTTTCAGTTTTTCGGCTATACTGAGCCGTGTGTATTTGTGTATGTCTGATCCTGGCGGCTTAGACACCATTTAAAAGCTTAACTCAATACTATTGATTTTGTGTATTTGCGGTTCTCCTGTTGAACCGAAGATAAATACCCCCAATAATATGCCGTTTTGTACCTACCAAGTCCTATAGCTGGCTTATGGGTGGTCAAACGTCACACACTACATCGGTTCTGAATCGGCCCTGACCACCTCTTCCAACACAGATAAAAAAATTCAAATCGGTTTAACTTTTCCACATACATACATACATATCGACAAACATTTTCCCTTTTTTCAATAAAAATTGAGTCATATTTCTGAGCTCGGTAAGTTTTGAATGGTATAACCGATATTCAAAATTAGACATGCGTTAGAAAGGTAATGATTAGTACTATCAGAAACCGCAAAATTGGGAGTTAAATTTTCGAAGTTTTTGGGAGTTTTGGGGACGAGAACGAAAAACAGACCCTAAATAGGAAGGGCCGTAAAATCCGCACCCGTGGACCAAAATGGATCGTTGACATATAAATGGATGAGTATTTTCCTGAACATTAAGATGGAAGTTGGCCCAATTTTCAATTCAGTCAGATTTAGAAAATCGAAAACTTCGTGTATATATAGTGTCGCGTGTAGGGGATTGTGCGCCACTGGCGAGAACTGCCGTTCTCTGGTAATAAAAATGATATGAAAACAAACTTATTAAGATCGCAATTAACAATGTGTTCCAATGGACGCCTAGATTAGAACCAGGATACGAATTTATTATGCATTACTGACTATAATAAAGTCACTATTAACGTTCGCCATCTTATAAAACTCTTAAAGGAAAAAAAACCTCCATCCGACAGACATTAATATAATTTAAAATCTCTACTATCGTCAACGAGCAGTAGAACGGATAGAAAAAATTCACCAAGGTGCAGACAAAAAGAGAGGAGATCTTCTAAGTTGTATGCTTTTGCCAATCCTTTTTACTATGAACCCAAAATTATAATTCTCTCAAGATAATCATTACTTCTTCCTGCAATCTGCAAATAGAATAAAGGTAAGTTGAGTCTACGTGTTAAGCTCTTGGAAGATTGAGTTATTTGTTCTGTGCTCTGTCCATGCGATCTGAAGCACTATCTTCTAGCACCCCATCTCGAAGGCATCTTTTCCTATCGTCCGATTTAATTTCCATTTTATATCCAAGTTTCGGACCCGTAGAATGTAGAATGTAGAATGTAGAAAATGGGGCGGCCAATAGAGCCTGATACACTGCGACCTTAGTAGATCTATTGTGTTTCCCCTTTCTTTTAAAGCACTTCATCTAGCTTAGTCCTCTTAATGAGACTTAACAGCCTTGATAGTGGCCTTTTCATGTAGCCTGGTGCTTCCGGTTTTTCCTCACCGAGTTCTAGAAACCGCACTCGTGCGAGACCTTCGCAATGACACAGAACGTGTAGAGCGGTTTCCTCTTCTTCCAGACAGAACCGACAGGTGTCCTCTTCTGTCAGGCCTATGAGACTCAAGTGTCTATTGAGTCTACAGTGTCCAGTCAGCAGACCCACTATCATTCTGACAGTGCTTCGACTGCGCGAAAGTAAGTCTGTTGTAAATTTAGCCGAATGTCCTTTGATGAACTGTTTGGCCTGCCTCTGTCCTGGGGAGTTGTTCCACCATTCAAGAGACCTCTGTTGCGCCCATTTTTGTATAGCTGCTCTTTTTATCGTATTTGCGATTCCAAAGACGGGTTCCGGACCAACCAGTGGCGTAGATGCGCCTTCTCGGGCCAATTCATCGGCCTTCTCGTTGCCACGATAACCCTTATGTCCCGGCACCCAGGCAAGTGTCAATCTGTTTCGACTTCCCACCTGAGAGAGGACACTCAAACAGTTCCATACCAGCCATGAATCGACCTGTACCGAACTGAGAGCCTTCAGAGCCGCTTGACTATCCGAATAGATAACGATGGAGTCGTTATCTAGATTCCGACTGATTAGTTCCATAGCGCACCTTTGTATAGCAGCTACTTCGGCTTGAAATACGGTCGCATATGTCCCTAGACATACCCGGACTTCCGTCCTTGGTTTTAAGCCATATATTCCAGCCCCTGTACCTATATCGGTTTTGGAGCCGTCCGTATACCATATTGAGTTTGCCGTTATCGGCGGACCAGCTTCCCAGTCCTCTCTTTTTGGTATTGTGACTTGAAAATTTTTGTTAAAGCTATACCTCGTAACCATTCGGTCTACAGGCATTCCTAGAACGGGGTCTGCCTTTATGTCCTGGTATAGCCTTAAATTATCAGTTCCCTGCATCATACTTATTGGAGCTTGGCCCTGGATCAACCGATGTACTGTTGATCTGGCTTCACTCTGTATGTATATATGTAGAGGTGGTAGGTTTAGTATAACTTCTAGCGCGTCCGTTGGGACTGTTCTCATGGCTCCCGTAACACTCAAGCATGCAAGTCTTTGTGTGCTACTGAGCAATCGAATCGCCCCGGACTGTTGCGTTTTGTTCCACCACGCCACTGAACCGTAAGTTAGCATGGGCCTTATAACCCTTGTGTATAGCCAGAGGTTCATTTTAGGATTTAACCCCCAATTCTTGCCACACATTCGTCTACATCTGTTCAGGGCCATAATGGCCTTCTGTGTGACTTTTTGAATGTGTGCATTCCATGTCAGCCTCTGGTCGAATATTACACCTAAGTACTTGGCCTGACTTGTGAATGGGATTTCTACTCCCTTGAGCGCTAGTGGCTGTAAGCCTTGCAGTGCTCTTTTCCTGGTGAAGGGAACAACGGATGTTTTTTGAGGGTTAACCTTCAGGCCTTCTTTCTCACACCAGCTGTCCACCATCCTCAGAGCGACTTGAAGTCTCTCTGAAATTACTTTGGTAAAGCGTCCTCGAACTACAATTACCAAGTCGTCCGCATATCCCAGACAGTAAAAACCCTCCCTGGACAGCGTGTTAAGTAGGTCGTCCATAAGCGTTGCCCACAGTAATGGGGATAGAACTCCTCCTTGTGGGCAGCCGCTTACTGCCTTCGCTTCAATGGTGGCTTCACCTAACGAGGACACCATGATCCTATTTGCTAAGGTCGTCTTTGTCCACTCGCATATGAAGGCAGGAACTCCTCTCCTTTTAAGCGCTTCCGTTACAGACTCGAAGGAGACGTTATTAAATGCTCCCTCCACGTCCAGAAACGTCGCTACCGCTATCTCTGTGTCATCTAGCGACTTTGAGAGCAGTCTGTTAAGATCATCCAGTGCCAAGTCAGTTGACTTTCCTGGCTGGTATGCCAGGACCCGTAAGTGAATAATGGAAAAATATCAAGGCACGTAGCACGTAGCATCAATTTTGATGTTTTGAACAAAGAGCGATCTTTTATAGTTTTGATAATAATCGACACAAAGAAATTTTGTCCATTCCTATTCTCCTACATATTTTATATTCATATCTGAAGACTACTTAGTATCTGGCACCTGTGACCCCACTGGTTACCTGCAGCTCAACATTAGACAGATTTACTCATTTGAGCATCGTACTTTTTTGCTACACCTTTGACTACCATGCCACTGTCGTTGTTGATTTTACGAGCATATTATTAATTTAATGTAACATGTCTGGTTTTAAAGCCCACTAAACATTTTTTACTTTCTTTTTTAAACTAAAAACGCAGAAAAATACTACAGATAGATTAAATAGATACTCACGAGATGCTCGAGATTCCTGTAGACGAAAAGTGTTTTATATTTGAATGGACATATTGGTAGGAGGTTCATGGAGGTTCAAACACCAGAGGAGAGGCAGATGCTACGGGAACTCCAATGAGCATGTAATGCTGAGGGTAGTGTGAGATGAGGCTGTCGAAGAGTTTAAATAGGGGTAAGAATGGTAAGACAGTAGGCACCGTAAGAATTTCTTTCGCACCGTAAATACAGTTTGTTTTAAATATTATTTATCTAGTCTACATTTTTATGTTTGGAATCAGAGTTTGTTAAGCTATTTTCTTTTTTCCAGATACATTTGTTCTCTTTTAATTGTTCGTGTTATTTTGTATATTGGAAATGGATTTTTGGAGAAATGCAGCAGGAAGATCTAGAAGAGAAAGGATTACTAACGAACGCATTAGAAAAATAATGGGAATCAAACGAACAATCAAGGATGACTTATCTACAAAACAACTTACCTGGTTCAGACATATAGAAGGAATGGATGAACAACGAATACCAAAGGAAATACTAAAATGGTAACTAAAGGGAAAAATAAAGCGAGGCAGACCGAGAAAAAGTTGGAGCGAAAGACCAGACAAAAAACTGAGAGAAAGAAACATAAAAGAGGGCATATTTGTCTTCTGGTCTTTAATCCATTCTGTGCTAGAGGCTTTTTGGTACATTAGGTTCCATGACCCAATATTAACTAATACTAACACAATTTTTGAGCTCGTTCCTTCTAATCTATACATCTTACCATGTTCTTATGAATGTTTCGTTTCTTCCAGGAATCGTCTTGCTCTTTTTACGCCGTCTCTCCATTCCTGTTTTGTGGCATGTCCCGTTTTTCCTCCAGTTTTCCTCAGGCCTCAGATTAGAATTTTCTCAACGCTGGAGGGAGGTTGTGGATTGTTAATCTCCTCTGGTTCTCCAAGGAATTCAAATTATTCTTCTCCAACACCACATCTCCAAAAATTCTGGGAAGATTGGGGAAAAATCAATTTATAAAGTCTTCCCAGAATTTTTTAGATTTTCTTTCGTTTTTTAGAATGAATGCCGGAGTGGAAATCGAAACGTCAAAATACGTATTAGTTAAATAAAAATATAATTTTCATTACACCAATAGTTGTGGCTAAATCCCTTATAAACATAATGCTACAAACTCGTGAATATTTTCTCAGATATTTTCAAAATCTAATAAATTATTTTTTCATAGTGTAATGATAGTTCTAGTCTAGTTATTGTTTTACTTTAAATTTCAATATCTCCAAAACCAATTTGACGAATTATCGGGCTCAACAATTTTTAATTTGAGTGTCAAATTGAGTGCCAATATTGGTAGAAAGCGACGACTGTGAGCAGGCAATAGACAGGACAGTAATGGGAATTTCAACTAATTTAAAACTAAATTATGTACAAGCTGAAAGTGCACTTTTGACATTTGTTTATGAAATTTGTGCAATCAAATGTGCCCAAGCGAAAAACAAACGTCACATGTTTATTAATTTATATTTAAATAATTATTTTATTTCAATTGCTATTGAATATATTAATTTTTGAAGTTATACTTCTTTAGGCGCGTTGTGAGTAAATTTATATGCGCGCGAATTCATCAAAAGTCTTGGTCGTGGGCGCAGCTGAAACGTTAAACGTGCTCTGATTGGGTAATTACAATGAACTCTCAATAATTATTCATTATATCGGTTATGGGTAAACAAATGTTGTCTATATTAGTTTTTATTGTTGTGAGGGCAGAGAAAAAAGCAAGAATAAAATTGTAGTGACTTATTAAATATTTTTAAAATCAACAGGTACGTAATTCCAAATGTTTCAGTATCGTAATAAAAAATTACATAGTTACCTACCTATTTGAAAAATGTAAAATAAACCTACCTAGTATGTAATGCTTTGATTTACATAATTTGATAACCAACAAAATTTCTACCAATATTCAGCTAATATTGTTTTCTTACTTTATGTTTTGTTGTATTTTAATATTTAAATTCCACAAAAATCAAATAATTTGGTTGAATTCAGAACTGTCAAAAGTTTAAAACGTTCAGTTGGTCTATCTTCCAACATGATGCATATGTCTCCGTAGCCAAAATCTAAAGACGCTTAAATTTCAAAACTAACCGCGCCAATGTACGCGGGTTATATCCCCACTAAAAACTTTTATTTTTTTATGTTTTTTTATACGTTTTATGATTGTAGGTATATTATTATATAATTTTTTTTTCAGAAAATACGTATTTAGTTAATTTTTCAAAAATTATTATTCAGAAATCATTTGTGGCATTTTTCAATGTGTTTGTGTATGTTTTATTCTTTTATTTTTTTAATTTTTGGTATTGTTTTAATAAATTTTTTTGAAAATTAGTTTAATATTTAAATAAAATATAAATAAACTGTTTAAAGTATATTAATTTCGTTGAAATCATAACAATAGAAGTATAACTTCTTACGTGCGTACAAAGTACACACACATTCTTTTTTTAACTTTTGTTTTATAATTTTGTGTTTTAAAATTTTCCTTTCAAACATAGTTGGCGCCCTCTTTAAACAGCTAAGTAGCCTATCCTTATCTTTCCAATTATCTTCTATCCTTATCTTCTCACAGACATAAAATTTCGATGGTTCAGTGTAACGCATTAGTCAATTGGCAACTCTTGACTTTTCTTCCTTTCTGTCATGTCAGTCTATCCTAAATAGTGGAAATGGCAATGCTTTTTTCTACATCTTGTGTTTATTTAAGTTAATGTTTCTCTACAAAATTCATTTTATTTTGTCCACAATTATTGAGACGAGTTGATAATTTCTTTATATTTAATAAATGTTCGTAATTGTTTTTTTTTGATAATTTTTGTTCTTGAAACACACAACCTCTCTAGAACCACGTTTATTTTCAATTTTAAATCGTAGGTAATAATTGTGTCTACTTGCCAAGTTGCTATCTTAAATAATTTTCTTAAAATTGTAATCTTGGAAAGCATGTCAACGGAATCTTTGAAAACATTTGATGTCTAGTATAGAATTTGTAATTCTAACTTTTTGGCCTAACCTATAATCAAATCTGTCTCCCTTTTGGGGTTTTACTGAAGATGACATCGTGGAGGATGGGTCGACTTACTTGAAGATATTCAAAAGGCAAACATCTAAGACATACCCAATTTATGCAGCAGGGAAGAACGACCTGTGATCTTCTTCTTTAAAGACTTAATTACTATTACTACTTGAACGGTCAACTTCATATGTACATTTTCTGACATTGCAGATGTTACGAGATATTTCGAGATATTTCGATGACATATAGCACAGACCAGGTGTATTGGTGCAAGACCAAGACCAAGACCAAGACTGTCTAAGTCTCGTCTTGGTCTTGCATTTGGGCAACAATAAACTTAAGTAATTATCTTTGTTTTTATTAAATAAATGTAAAGATTTATCTTCTTCTTAACATGTATTATCAAGTTCCCTGGACGTTGGTGATTAAAATGACAAGACTGTCTCTGTGTTGAACGATTCTGAACGATTGTTTTTCTCCGCATCATATGTTCAATTTTCCTGGATTTGACACTATCAGTCAAGTAGGTAGCTTGCGCTTTGTGGAGAACTGCTTCATTTGTGTGCTTAGCAATTCATGGTATTTTTAGTATTCGTCTGTAGGTATATAAACTACATTTTAAATAAACTGCTCGTCAAAATTTAGGGATATAGAAAATTCTGCTGAATTTTTATAGTAGATTTTTTCGTGAACAGATTAACGGATTCCGCTAATTTTTTTTTATTATTTTAGACCTTTCTTTAGTATTTACACAGTTATGCAAATGTTTACTCAAACTTTTTTTTTGTATTTATACCGGGTGGAAGAAAAGAAATGTTATTCTTATGTTAAGTTTGAGACGCCCTGTAGGAAGGACGAGGTACAAATGGGAGTATATATCGAATTCGTATTGTAGTCTTATGTTTTGTGAACATTTTGTTTTTTGAATGTCCCTGATATCTTTAGAAATAAAAAAATAGACGGTTTTGTAATTTAACATGTGTTTTAACCGAAACAAAATTTTGAGACACCTTGTAGGGAGAAAAAGGCACAAAGGTGAGTATACCTTGATATTTTGTTGTAGTCTCATATTTTGTGAATATTTAATTTTTTTATTTCTTTGATATCTTTAATAACAAAGAAACTAGACGATATTACTCTTTAATATATGTTTTAACTGACGACATGCGTCACATCACACATGTGAAACATAGAAAAACATATTAAAGAGTAATACCGTCTAGTTTCTTTGTTATTGAAGATATCAGAGAAATTAAAAAAATAAAATATTCAAAAAATATGAGACTACAACATTATATCGGGGTATACTCACCTTTGTGCCTTTTTCTCCCTACAAGGTATCTCAAACTTTTGTTTCGGTTAAAACACATGTTAAATTACAAAACCGTCTATTTTTTTTCTTCCTAAAGATATCAGGGACATTCAAACAACAGCATGTTCACAAAATATAAGACTGCAATATTATTCTAATGTATACTCACATTTGTACCTCGTTCTCCCTACAGGGTGTCTCAAACTTAACACAAGAAGAACATATTTATTTCTACCACCCGGTATAAGTACAAAAAATAAGTTTAAGTAAACCTTTGCACAACTGTGTAAATACTAAAGAAAAGGCTAAAATAAAAAAAATAGCGGAATCCATCTGTTCGCGAAAAAATCAACTATGAAAATCAGCATAATTTTCAATATCCGTAACTTTTGACGAGCAGTTTATTATACAGTGCGCTGGAATAAGTGTTACCCCCCTTAATAACTTATCTATTTTTAGCACATAAGCAAGAAGATCGGACAGGTCGATTTTTAAAATAATCATAGTATATTACAGCATCAACGTTTCGAACTTTCCGCGATCACTCTTCAGGTGACAGGCATAACTTTGACTTTTATAAATGGGAAAGTATATCATGTGATACCTAATTTTAAAGCTATTGAAATACTGATTACAAAAATGTATAATACTTTAATCCTATTTGAGAGCGTAGGCGCAAAATTTCGATCAAATTGTTTTTAAACGCATTTATTTTTTCGAATCTGGAGAAAACTATACTACGGTCACAATCAAGATGCAGTAGAAATAAACAAACCAAGACACGTTAAATGTTACTAGGAACACTCTCGAATCATAATTTGGAATTTACAAATTTTATACACTTTACAGAATCAAACAGCCCACATAAAGAATGGACATATGGTGAGTGAAAACATAACCGTTTCTAGAGGGGTTAGACATGGCTGTATTCTTTCGCCACTGCTTTTCAACCTATACACGGAACAAATATTTCTAGAATCAAGTATATTCAAATGGGAAATAAGCCACAATTTTACCTAAAAATGATTTTATTAACGTTTCGACGCCCAAGTCGGGTGTCGTTGTCAAAATACAAAATAGTTTCGACTAGGGCGTCGAAACGTTAATAAAATCATTTTTAGTTAAAATTGTGGCTTATTTCCCATTTGAATATACTTGATTATAAAAATGCCACAAAAAAATAGCTTCAGAACAAAATATTTCTAGAGGCAATGGAAGAGTACAATGAGGGCATCAAGATTAATGGCGTACCAATAAGTAATTTTCTATATGCAGATGATACTGTTATACTTGCCGATAACATCGAAGATTTTACAGATGATGCTAAATAGAGTAAATACAACTGGCAACCGATTTGGACTGAAGATCGATAGAAAGAAAACTAAATTTATGGTGATCAGTAAAAAGAACATTCAACATATCGACCTGAACATTGAAGCCGAACGTATTGAAAGAGTACACCGATTTAAATATCTGGGATATACAGTAAATGATAAGTGGGACCCAGACGTAGAGATTAGGATCCGAATTGAAATAGCAAGATCCAAATTCATAAAAATGAGAAAGCTCTTAAGCAACCGCAACCTAAGCGTTAACCTCCGATGGCGCGCCACGAAATGCTACGTATTCTCTACGCTGCTTTACGGAGTAGAAGCGTGGACGTTAACAGCGGCAACTATAAAGAAGTTAGCGGCTCTAGAAATGTGGCTGTATCGACGCATACTGAGAATTCCTTGGACAGACTGAGTGACCAACACAGAGGTATTGAGACGAATGGGTAAAGAATTGGAATTGTTAACAACTGTTAAAAGGAGGAAAGCGTCATACCTGGGCCATGTGTTCCGTAATGATAAGTACAGTCTGCTACAGCTTATCGTCGAAGGCAAGATTGAAGGTAGAAGAGGTTTGGGCAGGAAGAAGAAATCCTAGCTGAGAAACTTGAGAGAATGGTTTCAAATACCAGAAGCTGCGAACATAATACATGCGGCACAAAACAGAGAAACCTATCGTTTGATGGTCGCCAACCTTCGGTAGAAGACGGCACATAAAGAAGAAGATACACTTTACAAATTATGATTCGGGAGTGCTCCTAGTAACATTTAACGTGTCTTTGTTTGTTTATTTCTACTGCATCCTGGTTGTGAATTTAGTATACGTATTTTTAAACGCAGAATGAAAGATAACATTATTACGGGGAGCTGAAAGACCCTCAGACGAAGCAAAAAGTTTCTTTTGAATGATATACCTATTTGAAATTAAAAATCAGACTAAATTTTCTCTTTTTTTCACCCCTATGAAAGTTAATAAGGGGGGTAACACTTATTGCAGCGCACTGTATGTTTTTTATAACTACTATCTATACAACCTTTTTTAACCTGACCAACAGTTATAAAAAGAAGAAAAAATAAACAAGTGCTATAAATTGTTAAAAAAGTATTAGGGTCCGCTTAAACCCCACTTGGATAATCTTCTTTCAAATTTCACTTGGACCCAAGAAGGTTAAAGCGTTTCGTAATTTTTTTTATAATTTCATTGTAAGTAAAAGCTTGCAGGTAGTCATGATATAAATGAATGATATGGAAATGACCAGCGGTAACAAACTACTAATGTGAATAAATTATGGGGTCATGAATTTTGTAACGGAAACGGATCCTTCCCTGTTTCGATCTTTCTAAAAATTGACGGGCACTTGCCACTTCGTGTTCTTGCTTGGGGTTACAGCTGAGGAATGTTGAGCCGAAGAAACACTATATGTAGGAACGATTCTCAACCCTGACTTCTTCGGCCAAAGATTTATGGCCCAGTAGAGTTGAATGGTTTTAAAGGAAAATATAGTGGTTACTATAAGAGCATAAATTCAACTTTATTGGGTGTTTAAAATGTTTGTGAGTAAATAAACATGTGTTGAGTTAATTTTTATGATGGTTATTATAATGAAATAAATGTGTCTGTTTAGAAAGCCGTGTCATTAATATGAAGGGGATAATTTATGCGATGAGTGCTTCTTTATGTGCTGAAAGAGATATAGAGATATAGTGGAAGGAAAAGATTTGCAATAAATTAACATTTTTTTGTTTACTTAAATTTGGTTATTTTAAACAAGTACTTAAATCATTGGGAATCATCTGGCATTACCTTATTAAGATATTTCAGGTTTATTCTCTTTTTCCTTTGCCGAAGAGTTTTCCGCAGAGGCGGAGTAAGGAGTGAAATTCACTGATTACATTTCTCCATACGTTTTTGCCTCCGATTATATCAATATTAATCCAATTCACAGATATTTCCTTATTTTAGTTTTTTATCATATCACGTTTGCTCTTCCTCTAATACTTCTTTCACGACGAGTCATTCAGTGATTCTTCAAATTGGCTGATTTTAATATCTACAGTAAAGGTGTCTACTTTTTTATATAAATGGCATAGATATGTCATTAAGCCAGTTGCAACAGATCCCCCAATCAGACAAATACCCAATCCTATCCCTAATACAAAATTAACGGATAATTAATATAAGAAAATACGATAAGGATCATAGGCATTAAGCCAACCGGAAAGAAGGAAGAGAGGAAGGCCGAAAGGATCCTGGCTAGGCGGCATTCAGAAGGCAATGTAGGAAAGGAACCTTCAGTCCCTTGGCGAATGGACTGAATTTCGCCCCCTAACTAATATGGTTCAAAATTAAAGAAAAAATTGTTAAAACATAAAAATATATTATCTTCCATGAAACTAAATTCACAGACAGAAAAATTCAACCCAATAATCAAGCTAGTTAGGAAAATTAGGGAACTTTATGCATTTAAGTTATTATTTATGTCCTTTAGGCATATAAGTTTGCCTTTATCTTTTCATGTCTTTTGATTGGTGCTTCATAGTAATTTCTCCCGCTAAGGCAAATTTCCCTTTCCAAAGCAAATGTTTAGGTCTGCCACTGAATGGCCATAAAATAACTGAAAGCGCCCAATGCAGTCGGCCCTAGTATATTTCACCAGGGTTGGTAAAAGCTTGCCAACCACAACAACAGAGCTAATCAAACAATCCACTATCACTCCAGCTGGACTCCATCACCACTATCAGGTCACCTTATTCCCATAGGTTGTAACTCTTATTTTTTAAGTCTTTGAATAGCAGCATATTAATATTATTGAACATATTCGGCCTATCTTTTTGGGAATATCTATCATTTATATTTTCTTCTATGCTATCCTGAACACACCATCTTTCTTGCCTTTTAACATTCATTTTTGAATTTGTGCAGGTTTTTGCTATAAGAATAGCAGCATTATAATATTATTAAACATATTCGGCCTATCTTTTTGGGAATATCTATCATTTATATTTTCTTCTATGCTGTCCTGAAGAAAATATCTTTCTTGCCTTTTAACATTAATTTTTGAATTTGTGCAGGTCTTTGCTATAATTTGGTTTCGATTTGTTTCTGTTCTACATTTTTAGTAGGTAATCTTGTGTCCCTTACATTTACGTAGGTATACTTTGTTTTTGCCATATAATGATAGATATGTTTGATTGTTTCATTCATAGGAGATTCTGACCAATAGAAAGCTACAGAAATAAAAATGAAACTGATTATTTTTTAATGATTTTAACTTCCAATCGTATAGTAAGGTATTTGATCACGTGTTTAATTCTGTTCAATCAAATTAAAATTATACTGATTATTTCATTCATAGGAGATTCTGACCAATAGAAAGCTACAGAAATCTGAATTAAATCGATAATTTTTGATAATTGCCCGTCGTTAAGTATATTACGTCAGATGCTCTTCGTTGCTACGAAAAAATACATTCAGTGATATTAATGACAATTAATGTTTTAAAAATTATAAAAGTGATGACTTTCAATCGTCAAATATTTATAAAAACTTTGTGTTTAATTGTACTAATTTGTACTTACATAAATAAATTACAATAAAATTTTGGTTCTGAACAGTTTTATTCATGAAATAATCGCAACAAATTGCACTCGAAATCTAAAATTAATATAGAATTTTAGAGCTCCTGTGCAATTACTACTGAGAATTATCTACTGTATAAAATTACCGATAGAATTTTTTTAACTAGATTGTTTCTGTTTAATGGCAACCAGTTTCCTAGTTTTGATAACTGTCACATTTAAAAAAATATCCATAATATACGTATTAAAAAAATAATCTTAAGAATATCACACGACAGTAAGAATAAATAAGCAAATAATGCTTAATTTTTACTCAAATTTGTTGTCATTGGGCAATAGCCACTAGAGCCCTGCGGGCTCTCGTGTCTATTGCCAGACAACAAATTTTCGAAAAACTGTCGCATTATTTTCACATTATTCTCACTCTCTTGTGATATTATACCCGATTATTTCATTCATAGGAGATTCTGACCAATAGAAAGCTACAGAAATAAAAATTAAACTGATAATTTTTGATAATATCCCGTCGTCAAGTATATTACGTCAGATACCCTTCGTTGCTACGAAAAAATACATTTAGTGACATTAATGACAATTAATGTTTCAAAAATTATAATAGTGATGACTTTCAACCGTCAAATATTTATAACAACTGTGTGTTTAATTGTACTATGTAATTTGTACTTACATAAATTCCAATAAAATTTTGGTTTTGAACAGTTTTATTCATGAAATAATCGCAACAGATTGCACTCGATCGCTAAAATTATTATCGAATTTTTGCCCTCGTGACACTTTGACATAAATAGTGTATTAAGTAGTGTGTTGTTACTGCCTTCTGGTTCTAATTAATTAAAAAGACTAAACACGTCTTACTATACATTATATTTTATTCACTGGTATCCAATATCTAAACAATAACATTAATGATTCATAGCGCCTCGCCTTACTACATACTAACTTCTAATAATTATTTGTATATCTATATCCATACTGATTGCTCAGCGTGTTTTTATACCTATCTGAACCATAACAAATATAGTTCAAGTTCACTCGTAATAAACATGTGATACAAACTATAAGCTATTGTTTTTATGTATGTTCAATACCCTAAAGGTTAATAACATCATATTTAAATTATGATTTATACAGAGGGTTCATAATATACCACATCTCCGCCGTTTTTAAAAAAGAAAGTCCTAAGAAGAGAAGAAGAATATCTGACGGTATATTCCTCTTTCCCTTTTACAAAGTGTTTATGGTTACCTAATACTATTTTCAAAAATTAAATTTCCTAACTATCCTAACTAACTGTAACATGGTAAGTTTCAGAGTTTTTTTTTAATCCTAAAAATTGTTTATTATTATCACTAATTCACTTTCTGTTCCGTCTTGCTTTTTAGTCTTTTCTCCATTCACAAAACAGTGTCCACATAAAAACTGACTAAACCTATCGGGATTTTTAATATAGTCTTTTAGTGCCTATAAGCATCTCATATAAGCAGGGGAATACTCTAATCTACCTAAATAATTAAAAAAATCACGTATCTAACTAAAAGTCCTAAGCTAAGCTAATATTACTCGAATAAGTAAAAAAAATGTATCCTTTACTCTATTAATAATTCCTATTTCAGTCTTCTTTTGATTTATTTATATATGTCTTACTAACTTTAAAATAATGTACCTATAATATAAATGTAATCTCTCTAAAAATTTCTAATATTTCTCTAAACTTCTAATAACTCTTTTGTAGCTATAATAAAGATTTAATCTCTGTTGCTGAATGTCTAAAAATTTCACTTTTTGTGTCCCTTTGCTTACTATCTACTAACACTTTTTGTAAGATATTGTCTATCCTTAATTCAAATACTTCCATTTTCCGCGAAAATTTAACCTGAATTCATTATCTACATTTAAAAATAAGTTATTTATAATTAACATTACTTTAGAGAAAAAAAAATTACAGCTTTAATTCTTAGACATATTTCAATGATTAGCTACTTATTTGTTTAGTATCTTCTTAATTTTGCTTCTTTTCTTGCAATTTTTATGTGTCTTCTTTCATTTTTCCCACATATTTTACTAAAAATTCTCTTTTTTTTTCTATTCTTCTTCTTGTCTGGTACTACAACTATATATTTCTTCATTTTTCTCCACATAATAACACTTATACAGTGTACATAATTCATCTTCATATACATATTTCATATAACAATCATATATCATTTATCTCATATATTATTTCATATAACATCATAATCATCACTTCATATACTAGCTCCGATACCTTCGTTTTACCTTAATAAAAGAGGTTTCACTCGGATGTCTTAGTTCTCCGTCAATATTAACCCGAATTTTCGCCCTGATCTGTACGCACCATTTAGGTGGTATAGTTAACTCAAAACACGAAATAGGTATTTTATGCGGTTCAAATTCTTCTAAAAATATCACAACCTCAATCCCTTGCTTTGAGGCCGTTGTTTATTCACGAATAATCATGAATAAAATAGGTACCCTTCAAAACACAGAGTGGGTCTCTAATAAGCGTTCAAGCTTCTATAAATCATTAGTACCTTCCTAATTTGACAAGAGCAGTGGGTTTCTTATTGTCTCTAGTTGCCTCATAATATTTAGCTTATAATATTGTTAGTTCTTCTTCTTATCTATATAGTCCTCCAGATTCTTTATCTCGACTCTTCAGGTCGGTTCGTTAAAAATATATCTCTTGCTTATAGCAATGTTTGTCTTAAAGCTCTTATATCAACGTATGTCATCACTAATCATTATTCATTAAAAAAATATCATTTATCACTCAAAAAAATATTAATTCAGGTTCATCTCATACAAAATTTAACACAAAATCGATGAAAATGTATCTATAGAATCAATAAATATCAATAATAAAAACAAAATGGCTAATAAAAATTCAATAATAGTATACATATTCGATACAAATTCAATTCAAAATTCAAAAACAGCCTATGCAAAAGTTAGATAAAAATATTCTAAATCAGTGCAAATCTCAAAATTCGATAGAATTTTTTTTGGAAAAAATTCTATATTCCATACAATATTTAAAAATAAACGTACTAAAAATCGAAATCGGATAGAGATTTTTCAAATAAATTTAATAACAATTCAAAATTCAATAAAAATTCAAGAATAGCATATATAATAAACTTCTATAAAAATATTCAATTCAAAAATCACTTCATGTTTCAAAATTCATAAATATTCTTAAAAAAAAATCGATACTTCATAAATTATTCAAAAATCACGAGGGAAGCATTTTTAATAAAGATAGACATTCTTACTTACATTTTATTTCCACTTTGTCTTTACACTGTCGCTCACTGGGTTTCCTGTCCATCTTCGCCGTCTCCGTTTCCAATTTGTTGCCGCCATCTCTGCTCCTTTCAGAAGACCTCCTCTAATCTGCAGGATCAGCCATGTATTAAATAGTGTGTTGTTACTGCCTTCTGGTTCTAATTAATTAAAAAAGACTAAACACGTCTTACTATACATTATATTTTATTCACTGGTATCCAATATCTAAACAATAACATTAATGATTCATAGCGCCTCGCCTTACTACATACTAACTTCTAATAATTATTTGTATATCTATATCCATACTGATTGCTCAGCGTGTTTTTATACCTATCTGAACCATAACAAATATAGTTCAAGTTCACTCGTAATAAACATGTGATACAAACTATAAGCTATTGTTTTTATGTATGTTCAATACCCTAAAGGTTAATAACATCATATTTAAATTATGATTTATACAGAGGGTTCATAATATACCACAATAGGGATGTTCACTAATTTTTAAATATAGTTAAATTCAATAGATTACAAGGTATATAAAAACGTAACAATCATAAAACTGTTTAAAAATGTATATTTTTGAAGATAAATGAGTTCATAATGTTGATTTTCTTGGAGGCTAGAAAAACGGTACCCTGCAGCGAGGCTACGGTCTGTGACGTCAGTAGTCGTAACGTCTTTGATCGACGACTAGTTTTGTATACTTATTTACTCAGTGTATTTGAATGTGCGCAGTTTTTTACGTATTTAATTATTAAAAATAAAGCCAAATAAGTGGTGTTTTGTTCATGGGTGTGTAAATACATCAAAAAACAGTTCTGACAAGATTTTTATTACCGTTCCAGCCAATTTAAAACAGAAAAAGAAATGGTTTGTTGCAGCTAGAACTTAAAATAACTAACTTAAAGAACTAACTTAATAAAATAAAAATTATAGAAGTTTTCCAGAGACTTTCGGCCCTTGGTAATAATGTAATTGTTCTTTCTGCATTTACATTTTTCAAAAATACTTATTAGTTTTCTCAGGATTCGAAAAAAATGAGTGAATTTAAATAGCATTTGACCAAGATTTTGCACCTACCCCCTTAAAGAGTAAATGAAAAAGTTTCGGGACCTCAAACTTGTATTCCTTAAACTGGGATATTCCTAAAAACGGGATTCTAATAATACATACAGTAAAAGTAAACCTTGAAATAACTACATGTGGATTTAGGTATGACTTTATATTATATTAAAATCATTAATAATTTAGTGAAAAGATTGGTTGAAATGAAAATGTATAATACCCAAGTTCAAAAATATTTTTTACCTTGGAACAGTTGTCAACTCGAAATACGAAACAACCGAAATAAGATCTAGAGTTGAAAAGGACATAGCAACATTTAACAACATGCATGAGAAATATTTTCACCCATTGCGACATATATCTCTCCCGCTAAAAATGCGGCTGCTAAAATGTTATTATTTCCGGTCTTGCTATATGGCGCAGAGGCCTGGACAATAATGGAAACATTAATGAAAAAGCTAGAGGCATTCGAGATGTGGGTGTACCCACGTATCCTCAAAATATCCTGGGCGACCCACACCAACGTACAGGTATTGCGTCGAATGGGAAAACAAAAAGAAATCTCTTTTACAATTAAGAAACGAAATCTTAAATATTTCGGTCATATCATGAGGCATGATAAATATCGTATACTCCAACTGATAACGCAAGGTAAAATAGAGAGCAAACGCGGACCCGGAAGAAAAGACACTCATGACTTAAAAACTTACGACAATGATTTGGACAAAAATCGATCGAGTTATTCAGAAACGCCTCAAATGAAATTAAAATTGCCATGATGATAGCCAACGTCCACAACGGACAAGGCACATGAAGAAGAATAAAAATATTTTTAATACACCTAACCAAGGTAAAGTAATAACCAGCCAATGTATGTATACAATATGCATGCGTACAATGCATGCATACAACTTTCTCTATTTTTTTTTTGTGGAGTATTAAGCATTTATTTTTTTAGCTTAAAGAAGACATGGAAAATTATATGGAATATACACTCAGTAAAGCTGTGGTAGATTTATTTTTTTACAAGATGCCAATAAATCATACACCATTGTTACATCTACACTACAGTCGGTAGTTTATACGAATCGGCTTTCTGAAAACCTTCTTTATTTTATTTGTTTATTTTTGTAAAATCCAAAATATGTCCTTACAAACAGTCTATCCACTTTAAACTAAACAAATTCACTATAAAACCCCACTTTAACCCTGATAAAACAAGAAGAGAACAAAATAAAATGACCTGAAACGTCAAACAGGTAAACAGTAACACTATGAGAATGGCGCGCGCTTGGGGTATGCAACTAGTGACGTCAGGCCAATAGAGAAGCGTTCTTGAAATTTAAAATAATGCTAGATTTCTAATAAAGATTTTTTATAGAAAGGCTTTTTCAATTTTGTTGAAATTTTGGACAATTATTCCTAGGGTGTTTCTTAATCGTTTTACATGTTTGAAATGACTTTTTATTTTTTTGTGAACATCCCTATTTCACTCCCCTTCGGGTTGTGAAATTAAAACTGTCAAAGTGTCACTCGACAAAAATTCGATAATTTTATAGCTCTTGTGCAATTACTACTGATAATCATTTTCTTTTAATATGAAATTTGACTTTATTTCTTTTGAACGAAGTTGTTACTTTCGCTACCATGCCACCAAGGATCTTGGTTTTCCATTTGTTTAGTATTCACTCGTCAGTTACTAAATTTCTTCCATTTTTGCTTTTATAGTTTTCAGGTTTTCTTTTGCAACCATTGTTCAGTCATTTACTCTATGAATTTCAGTTTACCTTCATTGTATTTTCCTTTCTTTTTTTATCTTTTGGCTCGTTTCCTTTGTTAACTCTGGTGTTTTTTCTTGTATTATTTTGAATCTTAATTTATTTCGTTCATACAGGGTGATTGATTAGTGTGAGGAAACTCAGTAGATCTGTTATAGTAAAAATTACAAAAAAAAGTTAATGACAAAAATTGTAGGCAACTTTAAACTACACATTTTAAAATTAGTTACAATCTTACAGGGTGTTCCATAAGATGGTGGCAGACCAAACTTATGTTTTTTTAAATGGAACATCCTGTATTTTATTTTAAATTTGAAATCTGCTTCACTTCCACATCACAACAATGTAAAGTTTTATTATGTTATACCGGGTACTTAAAAAGTTATAGCCAATATTACCTGAAAATCGTATCAAGTTTAACTCCCTGTATAATTAAAAAGGAGTATAGGAACATTGATCTATTGCAACCATAGTTTTTTAATAATTGTTAAAAATTATAAAACATATTCGTTTTCATAATATTCCTTAAATCAAATACAGGGTAAGTCAAAATGCAAGTACATTATTTCCTTGGTAATTTTAAATAGAACACCCTGTATTTTATATCACTATCGAAAAGTACTAATATCGTACTTCAAATTTTATAAAGTACTCCCTATACCTAAAGTTATCAGTTTTCTAGATATTTTTATTTTTCCATCGAAGTATTAATTTGGTAGATATTTTAACGTTTACCAATATTTATTGTGAGTTGGCCATGATTGATTTGTCAGAAACTGACAGTTTGACATTATTGTTTATTAATTCAGTATTGGGATACACCGTAAATTAGCAACAATTATTATTTAGTAATTCAGTAATTAATTCAATTTAAATTAGCAATAATGAATTTTACTACTGATGAAATGGTAGATATGATCTGGATTTTGGGGAAATGCAATAAAAATTCATTACTATCAGCTAGAATTTATCAAGAACGGTTTCCAAATAGGCGGCAACCGAGACAAGATACATTTGAAAAATTGAAAGATCAATTTAACCGCACTGGTTCAGTGAATTATGAAAAACATGAACGAACAAAAACTAGTGTGACAGAGGAAAACGAAATTAGTGTGTTGATGGCAGTTACAGAAAACCCACACACAAGTATAAGGAGTATTTCCAATGAACAAGAACTTAGTTACTACTCCGTTCAAAACATTCTATCTAAAAACAAGATGCACCCTTATCATATTCAAAAGCACCAAGAATTAAATAATGATGATTTTCAGAAACGAATAGTATTTTGTGAATGGGCCTTAGAAAAAATTAATGAGCAGAGAGATTTTTTTGATTATGTCTTATTTGGTGATAAAGGTGGCCCCTTAAGGTCACCAGAGCTCAATAAAATGGACTCATTTTTTTCGGGTTACGTTAAGAACGAAGTATATAAAATACCTCCAACAACAAAAGATGATATGAAAAATAGAATCCGAATTGTATTTCAAAATATTTCCTTACAAATGCTTAGTAATGTAAGCAACTCTTTCAATGACCGCTTTCAAGTATGCATAGATGTTTTGGGAGGTCATTTAGAACACCTTACTTAAGTAAGATAAGTTAAAATTACTGTTGTTTTTATTTTTTTGTGTTATTTTTTTTAATTTTCCGTCGGTTATTTGTATACCTACCAAATATACCAATTCTCGTGTATACCTACCAAATATCTACCAAATTAATACTTTGATGGAAAAATAAAAATATCTAGAAAACTGATAACTTTAGGTATAGGGAGTACTTTATAAAATTTGAAGTAAGATATTAGTACTTTTCGATAGTGATATAAAATACAGGGTGTTCTATTTAAAATTACCAAGAAAATAATGTACTTGCATTTTGACTTACCCTGTATTTGATTTAACGAGTATTATGAAAACGAATATGTTTTATAATTTTTAATAATGATTAAAAAACTATGGTTTCAATAGATCAATGTTCCTATACTCCTTTTTAATTATACAGGGAGTTAAACTTGATACGATTTTCAGGTAATATTGGCTATAACTTTTTAAGTACCCGGTATAACATAATAAAACTTACATTGTTGTGATGTGGAAGTGAAGCAGATTTCAAATTTAAAATAAAATACAGGATGTTCTATTTAAAAAAACATAAGTTTGGTCTGCCACCATCTTATGGAACACCCTGTAAGATTGTAACTAATTTTAAAATGTGGAGTTTAAAGCTGCCTACAATTTTTGTTAATAACTATTTTTTGTAATTTTTACTATAACAGATCTACTGAGCTTCCTCACACTAATCAATCACCCAATCACCAGTAGACGCGGATACAGGGGGGGGGGGGTCAACAGGTCCATGGACCCACCTAATGTATTTAGTCTATAAGTATTTTTTTATTATTTATTATTTTTTCTGTTAACTCTAAACTTTAAACCATCAGTACAACACTAAATTACACGACAACCGCTTCCAAAGAATTGAAAGAAGCCATAAAATATAATAAAACACCCTTCTCTGAAAAATAATCTGCAGGCGCATTAATTTGTTTGGGTACCGGTGGAACTATAAACAACGTAAATATTTTTCTCATTTCAAAGAATAACAAAAATGATAATTTAAAATGCAAATACATTACACTGGTATAAACCTTATCTCATGAAAAGTCACGTTTCAAATTTGCTATACAATAAAGATATAAAAATTTGTATTTTACTAGATAATCCATGCGTTTACCCATTGATGGTAGAAAGGTTAATCTTTATGGTAAAGAACGACCAGTGAGATTAATAGTCGTGAATTGTCTATCAATCCTTTTGATACCTTAGGTATCTGGGATTATATAGTGTATTTTATCCTTAGAGGAAGTGTGAGTCGTATGGCTAAATCTGGAAAATATAATATTTAGTCACAAGCTAGTAAAAGCAATTCAAGAATTCTTGAAAATTGACTAAACCCTGTTGCCAAATCTATTCGCTAAAAAAAATTTCTAATAATTTTGATTTTTCGGTAGAAAAAAAATCGGCAGATTATTTTATAAATATGAAGAATTTTGATTATTCGGTAGAAAAAAAGGAGAATTAGGTAGATCGGTAGAGTAGACAGGTATTTGGTAGATCTACCGAAAAATCGGTAGCTGTGGCATCACTGTATTTGAGGTAAGTTTGCCCTACCCCCCTATTATGAATTTCTTGATCCGCGCCTGACCACCAGTCCCCTGAAGTTCATTATAAACGATTTTGACTGTAGTTCTATTTTTCATTCCTCATCCAACTATTTTTTGTATTCGTCTTTTATATTTCTCTTGAGCAACTTTGGTCATCACTTCCAAGTGCAGTCACCGCATCATAATGTTTTATGGGAAAACCTAATTCTTCATATATCGCTTTAAATCTTCTTTTGTATTGACACACAGGTATATTAAAATCACCCCTTGCTGCGCTGAAAAAATATTCTCACAGTGGCGGATCCAGAGGGGCGGTCACGGGGTCATGATTCCCCCCCCCAAATGAAAATAAATATCAATTCAATAATCCTAAAAAAAACAAAAACTGAGAGCTGTAAAACAAAACAAAAATTGAGGCCTATCCAAAAAATAATTGAAAACCCACTTATCCTAGGGGTGGTAAGGCTAAGTGACCTTGCATCAGAGAAAAGTAATTAAATCACCCACAAGATCCATGACCCCCCTACCAAAAGTTTCTGGATCCGCCACTGTATTCTCATAATATTCTCAGAATATTTTTGACATCACCTGTACAATAAAACTACAGAATAAATGCAAAGATTTTAATTCACACCAACCACAAATAGGATCACACATGTAATAATTTAATAAATAAGCCTCCATTATCGTAACCATTTGTAACAATTTCTCTTCAGCAGAATTATTATTTGTTAAACGTTTAATTACATCGTGTTGGTAGCAGTGGCTATCATGCGAGCAGCTGAAGGTGTACATTATTAATGATTTCGACTTGGTATTGTTTTAGATTGGTGTTTAGATAATATAAACTAATTAATTCGAATAATCCCCCAGGAAAGGGATACTTCAATTTAGGCTGCGGGGATATGTGTGTCTCTGCGTAAAAATTAATTAACTTTTCATTCAAATGGATTCTTGCAGAAGTTTTGTAGCCATTTTTCATGCTATAATAACCGGATAGTAACACATGTACTTGGAAATGTAGTATGGTCTAAAAAGATACTAAATAAGACTTTTTGAAATTCTTTGTATTCTTTTTCTTCTTCCTACTTTATAAATAGGTTTAATGCCTGTTTTACTTCGGTTTTTAGCCTTAATTGACATTGTTTGACCATCTTTTCCTCGGTCGTCCCAATGATCTTTCATTTGGCGATTTGTGTCTTGCTATTCATACTATTCTATTTTCTGTCATTCATTCTATTTGTTGATTCCATTCTATTTTTCTTCTTTTGGTCCACATGTTTATTTCTTCTATTGGGACCGTGCAAGTTCGGCAAAGCGACCTCTATTTCTACGCTCTGTACTTTTATTCGCACTTTTAATTATATTGGCCAATTATATTAGTCCTGGTTGCTGGATAATTGTCAAGGCCATAGTCCAAAAAAATAATAAGAAGAAAAAATAAGATGCAGGTTATGTTATGCAAACATAAACAATTGTATGTAGTAAATAAAATTAGTTATTAAAATGCAGTACTGCAAGCAAAATACAATTAATTAAATTTACCTTTATATAATAATTGAATATCATATCAATATTGTGGAGCAATATATAATTTTTCTGCTTCAATGACAGAAGGTATGAAATATACGTCAATTTGACAATTTCAATTGACAATATCAATTATTTAAGATAGTTGCAATATTTCTCCGCTACTCGCGCACGGTCGTTTCTCGTTTCCCTTTCCAAGTACTTGCACACCGTGAATACCACATCTCGCCAGGGGCGGATTTATTCATTAGTGGGCCCGGTGCTAATTCTTGTAGAGGGCCCTACCCAACTCTTTTTTGACAAGGCACTTTAAAAATTAAAACAATGTAAACTTCAGTACCTACATTTAAAATTATGCAGAAGATACAAGGCTAAGACAAAGTAACGCTTTTTTTCTTTGTTTATTTTCAAAAAATGCTTTTATGACAATTTCAAAATCAATTTCCCCCAATACGTCATTCTCAATAGAGCAGATCGATAACGAAACTAATCTGTTCTCGCCCATTGATGACCTTAATTTATTTTTAATAAAGCTTAATTTTGAAAATGATCTTTCGGATTCGCAGTTCGTGATAGGTATAGTTAAATATATTCTTAAAACAATATAGGTATTTGAAAACACTGAAACAAGGTCTTTTTCGATAATAATATCCAACATGTCTTTAGGTGTTACTACAGAATTCTCGGAATTAGGAAGAGATAAAATAAAATTTTGAAAAAATATAATCTCTTCGATAAATGCCTGATCTATATCAAGCGGGTACGTTTCGATAAGATTTCGCGCATATTGTTTTAATGTTTCACCTTCACTAGTGCGAAAATTTCCAAAAAATGCAAAAAGATTAGATACATAACCGTATGCTTCACGTCGCTTGTCTAACTCTGTCACTAATGTATCGATCGATAAAGAAAATGTTTCGACTTTAAATTTGTTTGAACCTTCTAAATGTGAAGAGGGCCCGTCTGGAAAATTTTTTTTTGAATCAACTCGTTTTTTTGAATAATCAAATTTAACGTATAAACTCAATTTTTTTGCTTTTTCTTCAAAGTATTCAAAATTTTCACGGTGTTTTTGTATATTACTGTGTAGTCCTTGTAGTAGAAGTGTGCCAGTGTTTAGATCCAGACCAAGTTTTTGAAGAATGGTACTAACTGTTCCAAGTTGTTTTAAAATTTCGTTCCAAAATACGGTAAAAAAAGCAGTTTCAAATTTACCAGCATCAACTCACGATTCACAGTCTAATGATAAATGACTAAAACGACAAATGACTAACGTCAACACAAGTAGGTATGAATTACTAATTATTGTTGTCTTTGACGTTCTTCCGGTACTTTACTTGGTTGTAAACAAAAGCTTTACTTGTGGTTAGGTTACGGCTCCACGGGCGAGAAATTGACGCTAGCAGTAGCAGTAAAATGAACTTAAGGTTCCGCGGAACGGAATAGGAATAGCCGAACTGTACCGACTACAGGACTTGTGCGTAGTCGGTTCAGTTCGGCTATTCCCATTCCGTTCCGCGGAACCTTAAGTTCATTTTACTGCTACTGCTAGCGTCAATTTCTCGCCCGTGGAGCCGTAACCTTAAGCTTAAAGGGTAAAGTAGGTATATTTTATATTTCATTTCTTAACTTTATGGCACCTGGCACCCATTGAAAGACATCTATTTTTGTCAAACAGCTTTAACTTTCAGAGCGACTTAAAAGCATTGTATTGTAAGATTTCGGAAAATGAGATGTAAAAGTATACCTGCTAATCTGTTGCCATTTATGTCATGTCATAAAAGGGTGGTTATCGGTCGTTCCTTTCCTTTTCTCTCAGAAAATAGATTATATGAAATTGTCAATACAACAATAATTTCAAAGTAATTTTTACAATAAATAAGAGGAGTTTGTTAGGGTGAGTACGACGGCGCGTCAGAATGCCAAATACGTAATTTTAGACAAATGTGTAGGTCTTCTGGGGGCCCCTTCGACCTGGGGGCCCAGTGCTACAGCACCTCTAGCCCCCCCCTAAATCCACCACTGCATCTCGCCCGTATTTCCTCACCTCTTACTTTGTCTTTTAGATCAGGGGTCGGCAACCTTTTTCGGATGGCGGGCCATGTTCAAAATAAAAATTCTTATGCGGGCCGCATATTCAAATGTAGCTTAAATAGTCTTCTTCTTCAGTCTGTTTGCATCCATCCCTGAACAAAGATCTCCCCATGAGTTCTTCACTTCTCTTTGTTTTGTGCTATTTAGTGCCAGTATAGTCCTAGACACACAATTAAATCAGACAATGAGGTATATTACGGGGACCATAAAAAGCACACCAACTCAATGGCTTCCATGCTAAGCAACATTGCACCAACCAAAACACGACGGTTAGCTGCCCTTAAATCACAATACCAGAAATGTCAAAAAAATCCCTCATTGCCAATAAATACCGACATAGATCAGTTAAACCAGGGCCAATTGCGGCTGAGATCTCGAAACCCGCCAACAAGAACAGCAAAAAATCTTCCAAACAATTTGACAACCGATGAGCATTGGAAAAGCGAATGGAACGAAGAAGTGAACAATACACACCTAATAGGAAATCCCACAGTCAAACACAACGGTTTCTCTCTTCCGCGACGAGAATGGTGTAATCTGAACCGAATCAGGGCAGGTCATGGAGTGTGCAATAAATCACTTAACCAATGGGGCATCGCAGACAGCCCGCTATGTGACAAATGCAATGCTGCTGAACAAACAGTCCACCACATTACACAAGAATGTCCAGACACACGATTCGAGGAAGCTTAATCGAAATCCACGAACAAACTCCTGAGGCAATGGAATGGCTTCACGGTAGCAATATCCGCCTTTAATGTTTCCATTTATATTCTTACAATCTATTGTATGTTTTAGCAATGTGAAAAGTTCATACGAATATATATAGTGCCAGTATCTACCCATTTTTGCTTTGACGTCGTCTAGCTATCGTTTTTGTGGTTTTGCTTTAGTATGACCAGGCTTGTGTGGTCTCCAATGTATAATGTTTCGCGTCCACATTTCATTGCTCTGTCATATCCAGTTCCATTTTATTTGCGCAATTTTGCCAATTGAATCTTCTACCTTCAACCTGCGTCACACGTCCTTATTTTCGTTTATGTCCTTTCAGCTTAGTCCTAACATAGCTTGTTCGATGGACCTCTGTGTTGTTCTTAATCTATATTCATCTTTCATCTATTTTAAGGCATTTATAACATCCTCGTTAGTAATTTTGGTAGTTCAGATTTTACATTTAATATTTCCATACCGCGGTTTTCTGGTTTTTCTATGTTGAACGAGTAGAATTCTGTATAAATAGTAATATTCAATAATATTTAATAAATTATTTTTGTCATTTATAGTGAATCCATTTATATCTGTTATCAGGTGTATTTGTTGTCGGTTTTTCCTATTTAGAGTTTTTAACACTTTCATACTTTTGATTTTCCCTATAGTATTTTCGATTTGTTCGGTATTTTAGTCCCCAATGTCTTGTCTTATCCTTTTTTTTATTGCCTTATTAAGTTCCTTATATTTCGGTCCATGCAACTGTTGTCCTTAAGCGTCTGTTGTCTTTCTGTCTTTAATTTATTATTTTTCATAAGTTTGTTGATTTTTCCTAAAATTACATTAGTGCATTGACGGGCCGCGCAAAAAGTTTCAAAGGGCCGAATGCGGCCCGCGGGCCGCATGTTGCCGACCCCTGTTTTAGATTATGGTTTGTTATTTTTCGTAAGACTTTCATTTCCGCTGTTTCCAGCAGTCTTTGTGTTTTCGCCGTATCTGCTCTTGTTTCCCCTGTGTACCTCATTATCAGTCTTATTGTTGATTTATATATCCTAGTTTTCATTTCCGTTGTGAGGTATTTGTTTCTCCAGATTGTACAATTAATTTTAATTGTAAAGGGTTTTTACCCAAATATTTTTTACTTTGGTGGTTAGCATGTTAGATCCACGCAAACACTGATGATGATCGGTCAACCGATTGAAAACTAGTTCTGTTCTGTGATGTAGCCCTGTATAGGGATTTTAACAAATATACCTTTTATAAAGGATTTTATGGTTTTTTGTCGTATGTTTTAACCTCAAGTTGTGTTCGCCAAAAATTTCAGGCGGCTACGCTAGATGTCACGTCAGTCATGCACGGAGCGAATAAGTACTTGTTGTATTATATATATTGTTTTATTATTTACTTTAACGTAAGATTATAACTTAGTTCTTGTTTTCTATTTCTAATGTTTTTATTTATTTACATTGAACATTAATTTGTTTTGTTGTATAATCCACTTCGCAATAAGTATGTGATATACTTGATTTAAAATGACTTCAAGCATTTTTTGTAATTGGGCAACAATGTCAACTTAGATCTCTGACGTGGAACGGTATCTAGATTGTATGGCCTGTACATATATTGAACAATAGCTCCATTACTCAATAGCTAACATTACAACTGATGACTTACATAAAAGTAGAAGTATCTAAGTACACAATAAAATATTTTTTAATATTGATTTAAAAATAATAACAATAGTAATCATTAAATGGTGATTTATCACAAGGTAAATCCAGTGGTACATGCCATTACAGCAACCACAAAAGATGTTAATGTATAAAGCTACCAAACTACCCGATGATTCTTTTCGTTTCTTTTCAAACGAAACACGAGGCCACATTCCTAAATCATTTCCAAGATCAGTACCTTTATTACAGTTGTATTGACCTTTGTAGCCTGTTTATTCCACCAAAACCCAATGGTACCTTGATCCATATCTAATTTTTGGCAAGATAATTTTCTTTTGCAGGTTCCTTACCGAGAAAACTAACAAATTTTCAAGTAATAAAGGAGAAAATCACGGACATTGTCCTATTAACATTACATGTTTAGGTCATAGTTAACACGCTTAGAGCACCAATAGCCTTTTTAAAAATAAAATCGGTACTCCTCTATCGATTCCTAAAATGGCATAACGGAGAAAATCCTTACAGCAAATGTGATTTTCTTTACAACAAAAAAATTCAATTTTCTCGTATATTTCCCTAGGAAACCCAACGTTTTTCACATATTTTACTCTCCTTGATTTCTTCTTTCAGTATTCTCAAAGTCACAAGGGATAAAATCGTGGCTGAACTTCTATTCAAATCCGACGGTCTAGAATGAGAATTTGCTTCAGATATTCCGAGATATTAGAACAGATATTCCGTCTATTTTTCTGGCAGAATTGTTACATCGTCCATTCACAGCCTATTATCACGATTTTGAAAGGTTGGGATTACTCGAATCTTCTATCTAGCCTGGGATGTCGTGTCGATCTGAGACTGTGGCTCTTAAGGTAGAATTCCGCACCAAGGGACCATGACAGTCGACAGATAGGGGAGCCCAAAATTCATACGAGATGTGTTGAAAAATTTGACTATAAAGGAGGCGAAGAAAGTATGCTCACTTCTATTCCTATTTCAGTCGGCCTGTACGTTTTTCTAATCGTTTTTATGTAGGATCAATTTTGGTGGAATTATTACGCCAGTACGTTGAGTAGAAGCAAGAAATAAAAAGGAACAATGGCCCAAGCAACAAACTGTTTAATCACAGCTAAGCCAGTAAGGAACATCAATCATTTTATCAAAAATCGACTTACGTGTAATAAAAAAGGTGCAGTATTGTTCAAATGGTAATTAGGATCTGCGGTGAGTTGTAATAGTAGTGTCTAATTTGCTATGATTGATCACTTAGTGATACCTTGTGGTCAGTAAATCGGACCGAGATTTTACTGTAACACATACATAAGGTGTGGTCCGAAATTGGTTATAGAGATTATTTTTTTCAGTTAAAACCAATTTATACTACCTTAAAGCTTTCGACGGAGATATCTTCATATTTCCTTCCTTGTATTTTTTTCTATTTACTGCTTCTCTCCGGTCTCTAACCCCGTATATGGATGTAGTGACACCATCATATTTTGAATAATTTCTTTCCAACTATCACTGTTCTGGGCTATAATAGTTATAGTTATTCAGTCTCTTGACTACCTCTGTTGATCAGTGTTTTTGTTTGATCTTCCAAACGGCTTGGAGATCTTCCCCTCGGTATTTTTTCTTCAATTTTGCCCTCGATGATAAGTTTTTCCATCGTGCCTCTTCTTCTCGCAATGTGTTCAAAAACTGTGTTTACTAAGAAAGTTAAATAGAAGACAGAAGTAGTGTAGAAAAAAGATACCTTATTAGAAAACCCTAAGAAAATGGCATGGTTGCAGCTCAAAACAACTCTATAGACTAGTTGACTAAGCTTTGTTTTTAAACCAAGAGGAGTAAACTAGAAAGACAGATTCACACCAAGAAAGTCACTAGATCACCATATAGATCTTCTTTTTTGGTTGATCATATCGGCCATTGACGGTAATCCATAAATATGATATTACACTAATACGTCGCTAAAGAGTTCCAAAAACAACTGATTTTTATATAAAAGAAGACTTTTTAGTCTAAAAATTTAAATAATAAAGCAGAAAACACAAAAAATCGCCGATATATATAATTTAATTAACCTGTGAAATGCCAGTAGTGTCAAAATTTTATAAATGTCATTAGTGTCAAAATTTGATAACAGTAAAGTAAACTTGCCTGAGGTTGGACCAATTACAAACAAGCTTTACGGCGCGGGAAATTTGAATTACTCCTCTTGATTTAAAAACGGACTATATTAGATTACAAACATACCTCCTTCCCTTGTGCTTTATTTTTTTACTTTCTTATTATCTGAACAATTCTTCAAGTAACACGTATTTTTAATATGCTGCTGTGTTGTATATAGTATGATAGAATTGATCCAAAAGATGGCATAACCCGGACATCCAAAGTGAAAGTTATCCTCCAACACCAAATTGTTCTATATGGTCCACATAATGTCCAGAAAAAAGTCACACCATCTTGAGCGTCAGGTTTGGGGGAGAGGGGGAAGAGATTGGTAAATTCGTAGTTTTTTACGTTTTCCTCAATATTTCTAAAACTATGCTGTTTAGCATGAACAACCTTTTATACAAAAATGTTCTACATTATATTTGAAATAAACAAGGTCCTATGCATAATCCTTCTAAAATGAACGGTTCCAAAGTTACGGAGGTAGTATAGTATAATTGGTCCAAAAAAGGCCTAACCCAGACATCCAAAATAAAAGTTTTCCTCCTACACCAAATTGTTCTGTATGGTCCACATATGGTTCAGTAAAAATTTACATTATTTTAAGCGTCCGGTTTGAGGGGGGGGGGAATGGGGGAGAAGTCGGTAAATTAGTAGTTTTTTTTTAAGTTTTTCGTCAATATCTCTAAAACTATACTTTAGCGTAAACAATGTTCTACATAAAATTTAAAATAAAAAAGGTCCTATACATAATTGTTATAATATCAACGGTTCCAGAGTTACGGAGGGTGAAAAGTGGAGGTTTTCGATACTTTTTAAATTTTTGGGGTAATTGATGATGATTTTGGGTGGTGAGGTTGACGTTTCTTCAAGGGCTTATCACTAACATACCATCGGCCACTGAAATAGCAAATTTGATATTTTGCGTATATTGTTATATTTCTATTAGATATGAAAATTTAATTTTGATAATTATAAACAAAATTCACTTTAATATAAAATATTTTTAATTTTCTCAACCTCGGGCATATAAATTTAGAACAACCTGTATACAACAAATTGTTATATTTAATTTTAAGAAGTGATTAGAATAAGCGTACGAAACTCGGAACAATGTGCTTAGATAAACAAAGTGAATGACGCGTACCATTATCGTTCTTCTCGGAAGGTCGATCATTAGCCTATGCTAAATAAAACTCAGTGAAATAGATGATAGTTCATTATCGTTTTTCGCGGAAGGTTTCGATCATTAGCCTATGCTAAATAAGACTCATTTGAAAGAGAGAATAGGTCATTAAAATTTGTAAATAGTTAGAAAGTATTTTAGAATGGGAATTAAATATTTTCTTTTGAAATCCATTAAGCATATTTAGAAAGATTAAAAATTGGTTTTGAGGAATATTACGAATGAGAGTTGGTGGTGGAAGATTGATTTGTGAATCTGGAAGGGATATTTAGAAAGTAGGGGAATGGATGAGAAAGTGAGATCAGAATGTTTTGAGCTGTCGAGAAGTGAAGTCGGGTAGTAGACGGTAGTGTACGGAGAGTGAGAAAGCCGATGTAGTTCCGTGAGTGTGGAGTATCTATCGTGGAACGAGAAGTAGGCCAGGTCGAGAGTAAAAGAACCTCCTTGAGCCAAGAGTGTCCCGGTAGCTGATAGCAGTTTCGAGAAAGGTAGAACACAGCATCACGACAGACGCAGGAACGAGAGCTATACGAGCTAGTTTTTCAAAGGAGAACATTACTGGAAGCCAGGACGAGGTTTGATCGCAGCCAAGGATAGCAGGAAACGGGTCTTGTGTGAGGACATTTTCAGTTCACCAGGAAAAGGTCAGTCTCATTTGTTTGGACATGAATGTATGGGTTTTTCGTATTAAATTCCACATAAAAAATTGAATAACATAATCAATAATATCAGAAAAGCTTCATCAAACTTAAATAGAGTTGTTCCTAATAACTCCTAATAGTTAAATGTTAATAAAAACTTTCAATTGAAAACCAAAAGGAAATAAGATTCCCATTTGTAAATGTTATGTTTAAGAATAATAAGAAATAGCAAATATTAAGCATTGATTGCCTTTTAAATAAAATAAAAAATATTTTGATTATAATTGTAACCCATATGTGTATTTTTTTTACTCTTTTCTTTTCTATCCCGATTAGGAACCATTAAGAAATATTTAGAAGCCACGAAAGTAAGTAATTAATTTATAATTCGCCCTGAGATTGAAAACATATTGATATGTGATCTGGTTAATTAATTAGATTAGTATTAATACATTGATTAAATTAAGTGACATATAAGAATATTATCTCATATCAATAATCAAGATCACATCAACTGTCGTCCAACGTGGAAAGCATTGTAAAGTATTTCTAGTGGCAAATTTGAAGGATAGAAAGAGTAAAGCCGGTATTTGAAAATTTATATGCCTGTGGTAAAAAGTGAGATACTTACATTTGATAACATAAAATTTTAGATCTCTTTAGGTACAAATTTTACATAACTGATTTAATATTTTATTTTACGATATTTACATTTGATATATTTATTGACAATTTATAATATTTGGGTGAGAAAAAGTCGTCTTGGTAACATACTAGTAAAATTTCATATTTAGCGGGGACAGTACTTCTTGAAAACAAATGTCTGTGACAAGAAGCCAAAGCAAAGACAACAAAAAACAAAAAGAACATTCAAATCAAGAGAATAATTCAGACCAAGAAGATATTTTAGACAAGACAATCATGGCATCAGAACAGCAAGAATTATCAGGAATAGATAAATTATTACAAATGATGCAACTCCAGTCACAAAGAATGGAACAGAAAATGGATGAAACACAACAAAAACTGGATGACAATCAAAGAGAAACAAAACAAACAATGGAGAAAAATCAGGAAGAAACATCAAAGAAAATGGATAAAGTGGATCAAAAAATGGAGGAAACACAACGAAAAATGGATGAAACACAACAAAAATTGGATCAAAAAATGGATGAAACAAAAAGAATAATGCAAGAAAATCAGAAGGAAACAAAACAAGCCATAGAAGAGAACAACAAGAAAATGGAGGAACGCATAGAAAAGTATGAAATGAAAATTCAAGATAAAATAAAGGAGTTAACGAATGGCCAGAAAAAGGAACTAGAAAATTTGGAAAATAAGTTGGAAAATGCTATTCAAGTAGACAGAGAAGAAGTGGAAAAAAGAATCACAGAAATAGAAAAACAAGTCACCGAAAACCGGACGCAACAAAATGTCGGAGAAAGAAGAGAAATGGTTATACATAGCACAGATGACGTGAAGATAAGGTTTGGCGGGGATGTAAGAAGATTACACCCAGTGCCGTTCATAAATAGCCTGAAAAAGAAAATACAACACATCGGAAATTTCGATACAGCAAAAGAAACTATCAGAAACCATCTCAAATATGAAGCAAGCCTATGGTTCGATAGTAAAGAAGAAGAATTCGGCAATTGGCAACAATTTGAACAAAAATTTTTGAATTATTTCTGGGGAAAGGTCCAACAATTGGAAATTAACAAGGAATTGCAAAATGGGAAATACAATGATAGGATGGGTGTATCAGAAAGGACATATGCTTTGCAAATTTACAATAATGCAAAACATTTACAATATAATTACTCATCGGAACAATTAGTCGAACTGATTGCAAGACATTTCGAGGAAACGCTGGAAGACCATATCACATTGCAAAATTACAAAGACATAGATAGTTTATGCCAATTCCTACAAATAAGAGAATCACGTCTAAGAGAAAGAAAATCAAGAAGGTCGCGAGAAGATTACAGGCCCCGAGAAACACAAGATTACAGAGATAGAAATCAAAATAGGAGGGACTATACAAGACGAGATTTTAATCCCAGAAGGGAAAACGAAAATAGAGACAACGGAAGAGGAAATTATGAACAAAGAAATAGGCAATGGAATGAGGACAGAAATCGAGAATACCAGAATAGAAACACCACACGCTCAAATCAAGAAAACAGAAATAATGGTAGACAAAATGAACAGGTATATCGAGAAAACCGAAACAGATCCGACAGACCAAGAGAAAATAGAAGAGAAGTAAATAATACCCAGACAGATGAATATGACGGAGAGAGACATTATGACGAAAATATAAACAACGATGAGCAACCGGCGTCTTTTCACGACGGCGCTCACTAAAAACCAAAAAGCAAACAGGAATCTTTTGTCACCCCAAGGAGTTTATTAAATTGGCAGGAAACAACGAAAAGAAAAATGGAATTAATTTAAAATTTGTGGATGGATTTATCAACGAGAAACCAATTAAAATTATGATAGACACTGGATCTGAAATAACATTGGTCAACAGAAAACTAATAGAAGAAGTTAACTTAACAAATTTAATTTATAAAATACCTAGGGTAAATTTAGTGGGCGCAAACAAACGGACATTGGCAACTATAAATGAAGGCATACGAGTAATGGTACGACTGGGCAAGAATATGTATGCACTACAATGTGTAATAATGCCAAACATGTCACATGACATGATAGTAGGAGTGGACGAATTGGCAGAAAAACATGTAGTGATAGATTTTAAAAATAATACGATGAAACTAACAGAAGAAAAAGAAAAAGAACAGGACAAGGAACATGAGAAACAAAATACGGACGAATCAGGTAAAGAACAAACAGTGGAAATGAATTTGGCAGCGAAGCAAGGACAAAGAAGAAAATGGAGAAAAGGTCAGAAAAAGATAAAAGAAAATGAAACCTGTGGCTCCTCAAAAGAAGAGTTGAGCCCAGAAGAAGAAAATTTGAGAGTATCAGAAACAAAGGAAACCTGGGATTCCTCAAAAGAAGAGACGGGCTCAGGAGAAGAAGAAATAAAGCTAAAAAATGAAAGTGAAAAGAATATGATTGAAACAGTGGTATTTGAAGAGGAGGTATATGCAAACGAGGATGCAGAATGCACGGTAAACTTGTGTGAAGAATCTGAGAAAAAAGACAGAAAATTGATATGTGGAGAAGGGAAAGAAAAAGAATTGCGGTTGATGTTAAGAAACTACGAAAATTTGATCAATGAGGAAAACAGAGTGGCTAAAAAGTACGAACATTCATTTGAGGTGAAAAACTTGGGAAATTTTCGATCAAAGACTTACCCGATTCCATACAAGTATCGACAAGAGGTGAAAGAAGAAATAAATAAAATGTTGGAAGATCAAATCATCGAAAGATGTGATTCACCGTATGTTAACCCGATTGTGATAGTAAAGAAAAGCAGTGGAGAATTGAGATTATGTTTAGATGCCAGGAATATCAACCAGCACACAGTATCACAATATGAATCACCTCTAAACATCGAGGCCATTTTTGGAAGAATCACCGGGTCACACATATTTTCGAAAATTGACTTAAAACACAGTTTTTGGTTGATACCGTTAGCTGAAAAGTGTAGAAACTACACCGCTTTTTCTATTGATGGTATTGTCTACCGGTTTAAGGTAGTGCCGTTTGGATTGCAGAGTGCTTGTGCTGCACTCGTCCGAGCTCTACATACCATTTTGAATCGCCACGAAGATTTCATAGTTCATTACATCGATGATTTATTAATTTTTTCACAAGATACTCAGAGTCATCTGAAACACATAGAAATAATTCTGGAAGAATTGGACACAGCGGGATTGAAATTAAACATTGAAAAATGTCAATTTTTTCAAAAAGAAGTCATTTATTTGGGTTTTCAATTGGACACCAAAACAGTAAGATTATCCGAAGACAGAGTCAAGCTCATAGATGAATACCCAAGACCAACGAATTTGAAAACATTGAGAGGTTTTCTTGGCACGATTAATTATTTTAAAAAAACTGATTCCCGATTTGAGCCAAAAGGAAATCCCTCTGATAAAGTTGCTTAAAAAAGGAATAAAATGGAATTGGAAAGAAGAACAGGAGGAAGCTTTCGAAACATTAAAACGAGAATTCGCAAAAGGAACGAAAATATACCACCCCATTTACAATTTACCTTTTATACTCCGAACTGATGCGTCCATACAAAAATTTGCAGGAGTTCTGTCTCAAATACAACACGACCAAGAAGTGCCGATATGTTTTATATCTCGAGTGACTAAAACACATGAGAGAAAATATAGTGTTACAGAATTGGAGTTTGCCAGTGTACTATATTGCGTAAACAAATTGAGGTTTTACTTATTGGGAGCAAAATTCACAATCGAAACAGACCATGCAGCTTTAGTACATATCATGAAGAATAGATTAGTAAATAATAGAATACATAGAGGCATTCTATTATTACAGGAGTATGATTTTGAGTTCCGATATATAAAAGGAAAAGACAACATAATAGCCGACGCTCTAACACGGGATGAGGACACCGGAAAAAAGGAAACAATTACTCTACAGGTGGGACTAAATAGATTAATACAAGAAGAAGGGATATATTCGTTAAATGAGATAAGGACAAACCAAGAAGACCTAGAGGAAAGAGAGAAAAGAAGAGCGGAAATAGAAAATGACATATATTTTAAGAGAATAGACGGAAAGGAACCATATTTAGTGACACAGACATTGGCCGAAAAGATAATAAAGAAATTACATGAGGACAATGGGCATATCGGTAGCAGAAAAGTTTGGCTCGTTTTTAGGGAAAATTACATCAGCCGACAGGATTACCGCATTGCAAAGGAAATTACCCAGAAGTGCGATGTATGTCAAAAATATAAGAGTCGGAATTTCAAAAACGAAAATGTTGCCAAAAATATTGAAGCCCGAAACAAACTAGACATTGTAGCAATAGATATGTTAAGCGATCTAATTATGACCACTAAAAGGAACAAACATATTCTGGTAATGGTGGATGTGTTTTCAAAATACGTAAAATTATATAGTTGCCGCACCACAAAGGGGCAGGAAATATTAAGAAAAATCGACAATTTTATAGCCATAGTAGGAACACCAAAAAAGATTCTACTGGACAATGCAACGTATTTCCGAAATGATCGTTTCAAGGGACAACTTCGAGAACGAGGAATAGAGACAAATTTTGTCAGCATCAGGCATCCACAGAGTAATCCTTCGGAACGATTCATACAGGAAGTGACGAAATTTCTTCGCATTGCAACAGATGGTCAACATCGCCACTGGGACAGGAAAATGGCGGAAATAGAAAGGTATCTAAATACAATTCCGAGCACAGTAACAAAAGAGACCCCAGAATACATCATGAAGGGTGTACTGCCGATAAGGCCATGGGAAGACCAAGAGCCAAAAGAATATCAACAGGTGATTGAAACCGTACAGAGAAGATTACGGCGAAGCAACGAAAAATATATCCAAAGACAGGAACAAAATAGAAAAAGAAGACCAGTGACTTTCCAAAAGGGTGAAAAAGTACTCGTGAGGGCATTACGAGTATCAAATCTTCCTGGGGGCATTTGCGCAAAGTTGATGCCTGTTTTCGAAGGCCCGTACATCGTGAATAATGAAAATGGGATAAATAGTTATGAGTTGAGGCACAGGAACTCGGAAAAGATCCGAGGAATTTATAATATTCACGATGTATACAAATATCACGAATAAAAGACAGAATTACATGAAGTAGATAGTAAGTTAGGATATAAGACGTAGATTAAAGTAAGGAAATATACAGGGAGTTGGTTTTGCCTCGAGAAAATTTATTTAAAAATGCAGATAAATTTTATCGAATACAAGGCGGGGATTTGTTATATTTCTATTTGATATGAAAATTAAATTTTGATAATTATAAACAAAATTCACTTTAATATAAAATATTTTTAATTTTCTCAACCTCGGGCATATAAATTTAGAACAACCTGTATACAACAAATTGTTATATTTAATTTTAAGAAGTGATTAGAATAAGCGTACGAAACTCGGAACAATGTGCTTAGATAAACAAAGTGAATGACGCGTACCATTATCGTTCTTCTCGGAAGGTCGATCATTAGCCTATGCTAAATAAAACTCAGTGAAATAGATGATAGTTCATTATCGTTTTTCGCGGAAGGTTTCGATCATTAGCCTATGCTAAATAAGACTCATTTGAAAGAGAGAATAGGTCATTAAAATTTGTAAATAGTTAGAAAGTATTTTAGAATGGGAATTAAATATTTTCTTTTGAAATCCATTAAGCATATTTAGAAAGATTAAAAATTGGTTTTGAGGAATATTACGAATGAGAGTTGGTGGTGGAAGATTGATTTGTGAATCTGGAAGGGATATTTAGAAAGTAGGGGAATGGATGAGAAAGTGAGATCAGAATGTTTTGAGCTGTCGAGAAGTGAAGTCGGGTAGTAGACGGTAGTGTACGGAGAGTGAGAAAGCCGATGTAGTTCCGTGAGTGTGGAGTATCTATCGTGGAACGAGAAGTAGGCCAGGTCGAGAGTAAAAGAACCTCCTTGAGCCAAGAGTGTCCCGGTAGCTGATAGCAGTTTCGAGAAAGGTAGAACACAGCATCACGACAGACGCAGGAACGAGAGCTATACGAGCTAGTTTTTCAAAGGAGAACATTACTGGAAGCCAGGACGAGGTTTGATCGCAGCCAAGGATAGCAGGAAACGGGTCTTGTGTGAGGACATTTTCAGTTCACCAGGAAAAGGTCAGTCTCATTTGTTTGGACATGAATGTATGGGTTTTTCGTATTAAATTCCACATAAAAAATTGAATAACATAATCAATAATATCAGAAAAGCTTCATCAAACTTAAATAGAGTTGTTCCTAATAACTCCTAATAGTTAAATGTTAATAAAAACTTTCAATTGAAAACCAAAAGGAAATAAGATTCCCATTTGTAAATGTTATGTTTAAGAATAATAAGAAATAGCAAATATTAAGCATTGATTGCCTTTTAAATAAAATAAAAAATATTTTGATTATAATTGTAACCCATATGTGTATTTTTTTTACTCTTTTCTTTTCTATCCCGATTAGGAACCATTAAGAAATATTTAGAAGCCACGAAAGTAAGTAATTAATTTATAATTCGCCCTGAGATTGAAAACATATTGATATGTGATCTGGTTAATTAATTAGATTAGTATTAATACATTGATTAAATTAAGTGACATATAAGAATATTATCTCATATCAATAATCAAGATCACATCAATATATATATTTATTATTGCGTAATAATAATATATTTGATATTTTGCGATATATTCGTATTTGAATTATGTACACGATATTTTTTGTTTTAAATTTTATATAGAACATTTATGTATAGAACATTGTTTACGCTAAAGCATAGTTTTAGAAATATTGACGAAAAACGTAAAAAATTTACTAATTTACCGATTTCTCCCCCATCTACCCCATCTTTCCCCTCTTTCCCCCCCCCCCAAACCGGACGCTCAAAATGGTGTAACTTTTTACTGAACAATATGTGGACCATATAGAACAATTTGGTGTTAGAGGAAAACTTCTATTTTGGATGTTTAGGTTAGGCATTTTTTTGGACCAATTATACTATACTACCTCAGTAACTTTGAAACCGTTCATTTTAGAAGGATTATGCATCCGGCATTTTTTATTTAAAATTTAATGTAGAACCTTTTTGTATAGAAGGTTGTTTATGCTAAATCGTATAGTTTTAGAAATATTTACGAAAAACCTAAAAAAACTACGAATTTACCGATTTCTCCCCCTCTCCCCCCCCAAACCCAACGCTCAAAATGGTGTGACTTTTTTCTGAACATTATGTGGACCATATAGAACAATTTGGTGTTGGAGGATAACTTTCACTTTGGATGTCTGGGTTTGGGTCTAGTTATACCGTACTAATAATATACTGTCTCGTATTGTTCATTTTCATTTTCGGCGTTTAGGTTTTCTTAGAAGTATTCTTCTATCTTTATATAATTTTTTGCTCCTCTGTTAGTAATTTTCTGTCCATGTCTTCACATATCGTCAATTTTGTTCTAAATTTCAGCGCTTTCTTTTATTTGTTTTTTATAGAATTTTCTGCTTTCGTGTCTTGTTATGCTCTGTGATTTATTCTATTGGTTTTTAAAGCATTTTTTCTTCTGCATATTGAATCGCTTCAAACGTCACATCGTTGTTTTTTTATAAAATATGTACTTTTAAACACTTTCAGTTATTTTCGACCCATGGTATTTAATTTTAGTTTACAATAATTTAATTTCTTAATTTTCACTTTTATTCCTCCGTTTCTATATTTTCCGATTTATATCTCCTATAAATGCTCGGACTAGTTTCTAAACTCCCCTCGTATTCTACTCAGTGACATATCTGCTTCGGCGCTGTCACATGGCGTTGAAAACCCCACCACAAGAGAAGTTTCCTATAGGATGAGTACTTGATACGAATCCTTTTCCAATTCTTTAATAATTTTTATTTCAGTTTGTTCGTAAAAACCACATTGAGTGTTTTTTTCACTTTTTCTTTTTTCACAAGCTTGCTGTAATAATTTTTAATGAATTTCGTTAACATGAATCGTTGAGATGTAGATTAATTTTGCAAATATATTTTCACATTAATATCAAATATTTAACGATTCCAGTCTTAAAGTAAAATATATGTTCATTGCTTTTTATGAACTGATAACCAGCTGATAACACCGGAGATTATTGTCAGTTTGTCTTTACATTTTATGCTTTATTTATTAATTGCAAACGCAATTTTTTAAGCTTTGACAACATCATAGGATTTTGGGTCGGTGTATAAGTCCTTGAGGAAAAAAAGGACTTTCCACTTACCAGGTTTCCTCTGTTGTCGGACAAAACGTATGCAATAGCAAGTACAGAGCGATCTGTTTTTGATCTAGCCATTTGGAACCATTTTGAAACTAATTTCATGGCAACCAATCATGGCAACTTCTGAAGACTAGGCATAACACCAGCCGAGGACCACCCTAGGGTGCTGCAAGCAGCCATCGCATCGAACCAGGAAAAGCCGGCCGAACGTCGACAAGAACTCATGAGAAAACTCAACTAACTGCCGTCAAGGAAACAAGAGAAGTCGGCTGATCATCCATCGACTAGAGTCCACAACAGCAGGAACTCCTGGGGAAGTTCAGTTAAGTCCATAGTTTTTTCCTTAACTTGAACATCGATTCCAGATTCGCTGATTACAATTTTCAAAGTTGTCAATTAATAATTTGGTTACGTAGGATATTAAGGTGTAAGCCTTAAAATGTAATTAACTACTAGTTGAATAAAGAATATGTGTTGAGAACTTGTTCCATTAATAATTCCTAATCTTATCATATTAATTAGTTTATGCCAAACAACACCACTGAGGGGTTTCAATTTACATGAAGGTATCAATATTTCAGTCGCTTGTATTTTCTTCTCGTTATAAATTTCCCTGCTATTTCTGGTGTTTCTTTGAAGTTGATTAAGTTTAGCTTGCCTTTTTCCTCTACTGCAGTTCTGCATTAATCATCCTACCGTTCCGCATTTCTTTGTCTGTTGGCTTTTTCGACAGTTTTCTCTGCCAATTCCGTTATTACTGTCTTTAATTGTCTCTATTAAGTGCTACGCAAGATATTCGGAGCAGTCTGTGAGAACGGAATATGGAGGCGTAGATATAACTTTGAACTGCAGAATATCTACAAGCATACGTTTTGTGGAAAAGATATTATCACTGTAATTAAGCGAAACCGCCTGCAGTCGGCAGGACATGTAGCCCGGGGCCCTGAATCGAACATGATAAAAAATATTCGAACAGCTCAACCCGTGGGAATGAGAAGACGGGGTAGACCAAAGTTGAGGTGGATGAACGGGGTAAGGATAACATAAGATGCGGAGAAGATTTGAGTCGGCAACTGGAAAACGCAAGCAAGGGACAGAACAGAATGGCGTAGAAAGCTTGAGAAGGTCGAAGGTCTAAGGGCTGTAGCACCAAGATGATGATGATGATGATGTTGATGAATTGTCTCTATTCCTCCTCTCTGCAATTTCTTTCTCACCGGTTCCGTTAAGTTTTATTTGGGGATCATTTTGGTATTCTTGTTTCTTTGTTGGGTTTTGAAACCTTCAAGATTCCATTTTCTAATTCGAATATTTGTTCCTATTGCCAGTGTCACGATTTTCTACCGCAATTTTGCCCCCACAAGATAGTGATCTGAGTCCGAATTCGCCCTAAGATACGTTCGGGGTTGCAGATATATCTGTACAGTTGTAACAAACAGATCGAAACCGCAAACATTCGAAAACCAGATTTATCCTTTAACGAAAAGGTGTGACATTGAAAACCGTAGATTACTTTGCTGCTATGTAAATTAATGTATCGCCAACCGTCACTAAAATCATTCATTATTGTACTCATTTGCCGCCATTTGCGGCAGTAAAGTAACACTTTATTGTACTGAAAGAAGAATTTTACTTTACCTGCCGCGATTAATCAAATTAACTGAGATTGAATGTAAGCGGTCGATGGCAGTAATCGATTATTTATTTTAGTGAACTTAAAATTTATTTACTTTAAATATTAAAAATATTGTACAACAGTTAGGTTATTATCACTTATATTTATAAAACATAAATCAAAACTTTACAGATTTAGTAATTAGGTATTCAATATTGATACCTAACAACAGTGGCGGCCGGTCAGGGTCGGCAAGGTCGGCAGTGCCGACCCACACATTTATACATATTATAGACTTTTTTAATATTCAATTTAATCGGAGTTTATATCATTTTTTGTATCTGTGAAATAAGAAAAATCTGTCAGATAATACAGACTAAATTTTATTCATAGTTTTTAAAAGGATTCGACCAATCCGAGCGTTAAGTGATCCCTGCGCATAAGACACTTTTCAAAAAATGAATGATCCGAGTATCCCAGCCATTCATCTAACTTGTTTCGGCTAGCCGACCCCAGCTCATCCGTAGCTTGGCGATTTACACGTAAAATTCAACGAAATAAGTCGATGAGCAACCAAACATACATTTCTGTCCGTAGGCGGATACGGCAGGTACGGCACATTTAATCTGCCGAAGTTTCATTTGGAAGCATCGGCAGAAATTGTAAAAAATAATCACGCCGTTTTACGTCGTTTAATTGATAGTGTAATTTTTTTAAGTTGTCAGGAATTATCATTTATTTATAGATATATAATATTATATAATCGTTATTAATAAAATTGTTTGGGAATACGATTTGGAATTTTCTAATTTACTTTCTGAATATTTAGCGGCATGTCTAAAACAGTGCAGAACGAACTAATATAGGTAATCAATTCAGGACAATGTCATTCACAATAATTATCAATTGTTGTCCGATACTCGTTACGTGGTAATATTTATAAGAGTTTTTAGGTTTTACAGACGTGAGTAAAAGCAATAAGGCAGAATATGTTTTTGGTGTTTAAAAGAACAGATTAAAATTTTTTGATATCAAAAATAAATTGGTAGGGTAAACTGGGGCAAACTTATGACGGCGCTGCCGTGATGTCTGGTAAATCGAACGGTCTCCAGGCAAAAGTTAAAACTATTGCACCACAAGCTGTATTTATTCACTGTCATGGGAATAGAATGAATAAGTTTTGAAGGATACGTGTAAAAAATAATTAAAGAATATCGTCTTTTTCTTGCCAGTTTAGCTCGCCCAAACGGACTACTGTTTTAGAACAATCTGTTTCGAAAAAAAAAACAGTTTGTGAGAGGCGATGAAATTTGAAACCTCCGTTAGTTTTCACTGTAGCAGATTTTCGTGAACAGCTTTTGGAAGTTTTTTTAATTTATTATCGAAGGCGACGATTTTGAAAGTTGTGACGTGATATCTTGATCCGTGAAGCAATCGGTTTAAGAACTTTCTTAAATGATTACTCTTTTAATATTCTTTTAAATATTTTTAAGAAAGTGTTTGCCCAAACCGATTTGATATTCATTGTTGTTCAAAATCAGTCAACTGACATTATTTATTCCAAAGATAGAATAAGAAAACTGGTGTACAATCTCAGAGATTTTCGTAATGATAGTAGTTTCCCATATATATGCAGTGACGTTTTGGGTTCGCTTGATATTTCCGAACCAACCCAAGAAAGACACAGGCATAATACATATCTCGAAAAACGAGTATATTTTGAAATTTTGGATAGGTACCTACTATGTATTATGCAAATAGATACTCGTTTTTCGAATTTTGAAGATTTGCAAATTTTTGACCTCTTTGACGATTCAAAATTTAAAAGTTACCTACGCCAAAGAATTTTCAAGATATTTATTATTACAAATTACTTAAAAATTACGCTGATCCAAGTATTTTCAGAAAGTTTGATAAGTTACAAAATATGTGCAATTTTATACAGTAAGTGCCTACTACAATTCATTACAACAAACTGATCATCAATTCTCTTATTACCACCAACTTCTGCTTTAAATGAACGGGATTTCTCTTGTCTCAAAAGAATCAAAACATATTGTCGAAACACCATGAAACAAGAGAGAGTGTCAAGTAAACCAAACAAAAAAATCTCCTATGATGATTTAAGCCTTTTAATTAGATGGTATACCTATATGAGGAGACAAAAATACCTTGCCGACCCTATCTCTAAGGCCACGAGTCGCCACTGCCTAACAACTATCGATTTATGCTGGGTTGACACGATCCAAGTGTACTTGGTCCAAGTCCACTTGGATGCAGCGCGCGCAATACTTGGATGTTACTTTGATAGCATGAGCGGGGTTGACACGTTCCAAGTGTTTTTCATCTTCATCCAAGTCCACCCTCCTACTCTACTTGGACGCTGCGCGCGCAACGCTTGAAGGCTCTTTTGACCGTGTCACCACCCTCGTCAAGTATATTTCCATCAACAGGTTCTATCCAAGTCGCATCAAAGTCTAGTAGGACGGTGGCCAACTTTCTTCCAAGTAGCATCAAAGTATAGTTACAATGGCGTGTCATCGGAAACTATAAAACGGGATATAAGTACAAATAGAAGAATATATATAGTTAAATACAGCACCTAGAGACTTGCAGTTTTTTGCATTATGTTCAGGATGACGTCAGGAAAAAAGTCTACTATTAAAAATAAATGGAGATGCATAATTGCACTGTAAAGTGCATAAAATGCATCCAAAATTGCATAAATGTAAAAATAAAGTCAAAATCAGTATACTAAGGAACAAAATGTATTATTTGGGGTTTTTTGGGGTCACTGAATACGATTACACCATCAGAACTGAACCCCGGATCACCTGGTGCCCAAGGTCACGGCAAGAGACGTCATCTTCTGGAGTTTCGATGGTTTTCGGCATTAAATCGATGCAAACGGATTACTAACGGGTTTTAGGGGTCGCTAAATACATTGTCAGATATAAATAAAGTTTATATAAATTTGATATATACATAATAAACGAGGACATTTAGCACAAAATAAATCACTTTTTAAATACAGCACCTAGAGACTTGCACTTTTTTGCTTTACGTTCAGGGTGACGTCAGAAAAAAAGTCTACTAATCAAAAATGGATGGAAATGCATAATTGCACTTTAAAGTGCATAAAATGGTATACTAAGGACCAAATTTTGTTATTCGGGGGTTATTTGGGCCAGTGAACACGGGTACGCCTCAAAACCGACCCATGGATCATCTGGTGCCCAAGGTCACTGCAAGGGCGTCGTCTTCTGAAATTTCTAGGATTTTTGGCACTAAATTGATGTGAGCGGATTACTCATGGGTTTTTGAGGTCGCTAGACACGAATATGCGATCAGAATTGATCTCCGGAGTACCTGGTGCCCAGGGTCGCTACTAAGGCACGTCGCGCGTCGTCTTCTGGGGTCTCGAGCGTTTTCAGCATTTAATTGATGCAAATGGATTACTGGAAAGTTTTTGAGGTCTCTAAATACGAACATGTCATCTGAACCGACCCCCTCTGCACCTGGAGCCCAAGGTCACTGCAGGAGACGTCCTATTCTGGAGTTTTGAGGAATTTCGGCATTAAATTAGTAAAAATGAATTACTCGAGGGTTTTTGAGGTCGATAAACACGAATATGCCATCAGAACAGACCACCAGATCACCTGGTGCCCAAGGTCACTACAAGGGACATCATATTTTGGAGCTTCTAGGGCATTCGACAAATTGATGCAAACGGATTGCTTACGGGTTTTTGGGGTCGCTAAACATAAATATGCCATAAGAATTGAATTCCGAGGTACCTGGTGCCCAGGATCGCTACTAAGGCACGTCATATTCTGGATTTTTGACTGTCTTCGGCATTCAATTGATGCAAATGGATTACTCAAGGGGTTTGAAGTCGCTAAACCTGAATATTCAATCAGAATCGACCTTCAGAGCACCTAGTGCCTAGTATCATAGCAAGGGACGTCATTTTCTGGAGTTTCAAAGGTATTCGGCATTTAATTGATACAAATGAATTACTGAAAGGTTTTTGAGGTCTCTAGAGACGAATATGCTATCAGAACCGACCCCTGGTGCCAAGGATCACAACAAGGGGCGTCATCTTCTGGAGTTTCGAGTGCCTTTGGTACTACATTGATGCAAATGGACTACTCATACGTTTTTGGGGTTGCTGAATATGAATACGCCATCAAAACATACACCGGTGTACCTGGTGCCTAAGACTCGTCATCTTCTGGAGCTTCTAGAGTTTTCAGTATGTACTAAATTGATGCAAACAGATACTCTTATGTTTTCTGAGTGAATACGAATATGACTTAGATGAAATACTTTGGAGTATCTAGTGACCACGAAGGATCACACTATCAAAATAAAACATAATAAATCGATTTTGAAATAAATGAAGGAAAAACGCTGTCAGATATAAATTGAGTTTATATTAATAAAGAATTAAAAAAAATGTATAGCACAACATAGTTATTTTAATAAACAGTCCAAGTAAAATAGCAAAAATGTTACCAATTTGAACGTTTTCTTTAAACAACAACTCAAAAAACTTCGGTGTACTCGGTGTGTACCAGGTCGGTTCTGATTTAATATTCGTGTTCAGCAAACCCAAAAACCTATGAGCAATTTGCTTGCATCAATTTAGCACCGAAATTTATCGAAATTCTATAAGATGATATACTTTAGCCACCAGGTGCTCTGGTGTCTGTTCTGATGGTGTATTTGTATTCGAAATGTGTTTTCGATCGAAAACTCTCGAAAATCCAGACGATAACGTGCCTTAGGCTTATAGGTACTCCGATGTCTCTTCTGATGGCGTACTTGTGTTCAGAAATCCCAAGAACCCATGAGTAATCCGTTTGCATCAATTTAATGCCGAAACCCTCCGAAACTCCAGAAGATGAGCTGCCTTAGGCACCAGGTGCTCCGTGGGTCAGATCTGATGGCGTATTCGCGTTCAGCCATTCCAAAAACCTTCCAGTAATCCATTTGCATCAATTTAGTGCCGATGAAATCCCTCGAAACTCCAGAAGATGACGTCCCTTGCAGTGGCCATGGTCACCAGGTGCTCCGTGGGTCTGTTCTAATGGCATATTTATGTTTGGCGACCTCAAAAACCCCCGACTAATCTATTTGCATCCATTTTATGCCGAAAACCCTCGAAAATCCAAAAGATGACGTGCCTTACTAGCGATCCTGGACAACGGGTGCTCCGAAATTAAATTCTGATGACATATTCGTGATTAGCGACCCCAAAAACCCAAGTAATCCGTTTGTATCAATTTATTACCGAAAGCCCTCCAGAAGATGACGTCCCTTACAGTGACCTTGGCCACCAGGTGATCCTAAGGTCTGTCCTGATGGCATGTTCGTATTTAACCACCTCAAAAACCCCCCGAGTAATCCAGTTACATCAATTTAGTGCCGAAATCCATCAAAACTCCAGATGATGACGTGCCTTTGTAGCTACCCTGGGCACCAGGTACCCTGAGGACAATTCTGATGGCATATTCGTGTTTAGCGACCTTAAAAATCCGTAAGTAATCCGCTTGCATCAATTTTATATCGAAAGTCTTCGAAACTCCCGAAGATGACGTCCCTTGCAGTAACCTTGAGCACCAGGTAATCCAGATGTGTGTTCTGATCGCATATTCGTGTTTAACCACGTCAAAAACCCCCCGAATAGTCCAGTTACGTCAATTTAGTGCCGAAATCCATCGAAACTCCAGACAATGACGTGCCTTTGTCGCGACCCTTGGCACCAGGTACTCCGGTGGTAAATTTTGATGGCGTAATCGTATTCAGTGACCCCAAAATCCCCCAAATAATAAATTGTGTTCCTTAGTGTACTGATTTTAACTTTATTTTTATATTTATGCAATTTTTGATGCATTTTATGCACTTTACAGTGCAATTATGCATTTCCACCCATTTTTGAATAGTAGACATTTTTTCTGAAGTGATCCTGAACATAATGCAAAAAACTGCAAGTCTCTAGGTGCTGTATTTAAAAATCTATTTATTCGGGTGTTTTTAGTGCTAAATGGCCTGGTCTATTTACACTTTGTGTATTGTTATGTATGTACAAATATCCGTTACTTGACGTTACATTACGTGAGTTACACTACATCAGCGGTTCTCCATCTTTTTGAGTCATGTACCACCAAATACTTTTTATTATTTTTGGTACCACCTAACTGAAATACCTAGCTAGTTAGGTGATCTAATTAACTATAATAGTGGTACTTATTGTGGCTGTTTTGCGTTTGGTGTACCACCTCAAATAATGAAATGTACCACCAGTGGTACATGTACCACAGATTGAGAACCGCTGCACTACATGATAATTGAATGATTTATGCACATGTTCATACAATTTTTTTTATCTCATATTTGTATCAACTTTTTAAATTTTTGGATTGACCATTTGCAATAGTTGTTCAAATTATTCGGTAGTTATTTTTAAATAGTTTTTAAATGTATTTTAATCTTCATTTTTACGACTTCACTTAGAAAATTAGACTAAGCTCCAAACGCCTCACGTATCCAATTAAGAATCCAAATTTTCCTTTTTTTCTTTTTAATTTCTTTTTTCTGGATCTGAAGCTTATGTATTAACATATCAGCAGTACTTAACCACTTGAGTACCCTCCATAATCACTTTCCCCATCTTTGCCATGGTTATTTGTGATTTTATTTGACATCCAAGTAATTTACACGATCAAAGTAGCTTCCAAGTAGCGCGCGCAGCGTCCAAGTTGACTTGGACCAAGTACACTTGGATGCAACTTGGATCGTGTCAACCCGCCTTTAACATCGAAATCGGCCATCATGCAAGAGCCTTCTGTCATTACTGTCATACGAAATTTTTTTTTTCGTGTAAAAGTAAAAGAATTAATAAATCTTTTAAGTTTCGTATTAATGCATTAATGTGAATATAGTATGAAATGGTGTTTTTGTTAATTCGATTATTATAGGACGGTGATAGATATGTAGGTACTGATAATTTGTTAGCAAATATATTTATTTAGATTTTCTACTATTCATCGCGGGAAAAGCTACTTCGCTGCGGGATGCTACACTTCATAAACAATGACGTAACTATTAACGGTATTTTTCATTTTTGGGTATTTTACTTTAAGTATTAAAATTAGTATATTATTTAAATAAAAATACTATAAAACTGTTTAAAATATATTTATTTCGTTGAAATCATAATAATAGAAGTATAACTTCTTACGTGCGTACAAAGTACACACACTCTTTTTTCATTTGAAGGATGTAATTAAGTAAGTGTTAATGTTTTTTATGATTGGCGATAAAATTTTGTATGCACCACGTCAGTAAATACTCTTTACTGAAAAATGAATAACCATTTTCAATTTCGTTGCAAAACGAAAACACAGCCGAACCATATTCTAGTCCAATCAGAGAGTGCTGCAAGCACCCCTACCGGTTTCGAAACTTATTAGTCTCTCATCAGGAGGCACATATGCTGCTCTCCCTGATCCAACCAAAACAAACCCCAGCATGCAGTCCCGGATTGCAACGAACGACTCTTTACTGACTTGGTACATAAATAACTATTATCTACTCTATGTCATATTATGTGTAAGTTTTTAGTTTGTGAAAACTGTCATTATAGATAGCAGTGCGTGAAGTGTTTAAAGTGTGCCTGAAGTAACAATGTATTTTTTCTACAACCGTGTTAAAAATGCAATTTTTAGCACTCCATACGTGCGTTAAAAATGCTACTTTAAGGCACTAGTGCTTTAAAAAAATTTTAAGGAACTGCAGTTCATATTGACCGTATTTGCAATTTTGATGTAATGTCAAAAAAATATAAAATTGGAATGTCAGTCAAGTTCAAGTAGAAGTTTTTGTAGATATTGTTCTGTAATTACGTTTGTAGAAAAAATATTGTATGATATGCGTGTTGAAAAGTACATTTTTAAGGCACTCATGTGAATTGCAGAACTCGCTTTTGCTCATTCTGCAAACTTTCACATGCGTGCCTTAAACGTGTACTTTTATCACTTATATCATAAATAACTATTAAATGGGAGTTACTTTTTCGCACTGTTTTTAACGCACTTTCATATAATCAAATATCCTTAATTTTCGCGTTGTCATGGTGATGACATAATGAGCAATAAATTACGACAAAAGTTTTGTGGTTTGAAAGAAGTTAGAATTTTTAAATGTCAAAGTTCTAAAAATTGTAGAATAGAAATGAATTCCAGTGACGAACAGTTACAGTTTTTTTATTTGTTTATGGTAGAGTAGATAAAATATTGTATGAAACTGTGCGTGAAGTACTTTTTGCGAACTTACGCGATGTATAGCATTCGCTCCGCTGTCGCTCGTGCTCTAAATATCGCGTGCGTTCGCAGAAAGCATACTTCAAGAACTGTTTCAGAAATAACTATTTCACCTCATCAAAAGATGTAGAATTACACAGCAGTGTAAGATTTTGAAACAGCCTCGTTATTTTCGTCTCTATCAAGCGGATTCGTATACTATTTTTCGCCTGGCTAATTCCAACTGGTGACTTTAAACAACAGTAATCTTTGTCGTGTCTCTAAGAGAGTTCTTGAAGCTTAAAAAGTACACACGTCATTTACACGATCCATTATTGGTCGAAGTATCGATGCGGTTCCAACGATTCCGGTCGGCTGGCGATTGCGGCCGCTACCCGCTAGCACCGCCAACCTCGGCCGAAGGTTTTTTTGCGAATATAACTCGACTGAAACTAATTAAAAGTCGTTTCCATTAGATTTCTCTCGTGATACAGGGTTGGATCATTTGAAAAAACAAAAGTTATCCTTTCATCAGTGTATAGACTCCCTTTGTTATATAAATTTTTTAGAACTGATTAACAAGGTCTACGTACTTTACTTTCTCGTGTCCGGATATGTCATTCATATAATTTTGACCCAGTATGGGGCTACGTCAGTTCCAGCTTTGTTGGAGAGCCACACATCTTCGAGGGTACACCGATGATGATAGTTTCTGCATGTAAGAAGATGTTCCATATACTGTATTTCTCCACAGCCGCAGCTGACATCATCTTGGTGTATTTTACCCCATCAACCATATTTGATTTTATTGGAGTGACTCCCGTTCTTATCCTATTTATAGTTTTCCACGTTATTGTCCATTGAACCTGGAAAAGAGCAAAATAATCAGACGGTTTATCCTGCACTGTTCCAAGGAAGCTTTTTATATATTTTAGTCGGTATCATATTGTTATTGTTGTCATAAGAAACAAAGACAACAACATTGCTACGGATAGAGCCGAAATCCTTAAGGTTGTCGAATCGTTTTATCGCGAAATGTATGAGAGCACCAACGCAAGGCACGATCAGCCCCTGCCCAAAATCACAAACCAGGGATCAGAATTAATGCCAGAAGTAACACCATACGAAGTTAAAAAGACACTTTCAGAAATGAAAAATAATAAATCCCCTGGCGATGACGAAGTAGTGATCGAGGCAATCAAATAAGGTGGAAATAAAATTATCGAGGTTTTGGCCAAACTTTTCACCGAATGCATTTACCAAGGAAGAACCCCTTCTCAATGGAACAATGCAGTCATTGTTTTATTGCACAAGAAAGGTGACATAACAGATCTAAAAAACTACCGTCCTATCAGACTGCTATCACACATATATAAACTTTTCACAAAGATTATCAAACAAAGACTGGAGGCTAAGTTAGACTTCTATCAGCCTAGAGAACAAGCTGGGTTTAGATCCGGATATAGCACTAACGACCACTTACTGGTAATAAAAAACTTAATAGGGAAGTCGGCGGAATACAACAAACCATTGACATTAATATTCGTGGACTACGAGAAAACGTTCGATACCATAAACCAGCAGAAAATGTTAAAAGCATTGACAGAATGCCGAATAGACCATCGCTACACTAACATGATAAAATATATCTACCACAATGCAACGGCTAGCGTAAGACTCTCTGATCAACAAACTAATAAATTATGTATGCAGCGAGGAGTACGGCAAGGAGACACCATCTCACCAAAGCTGTTCACAACCCTTTTAGAACACACTTTTAAGAAGGCAGATCTGAACGAATATGGTGTCAATATAAATGGAGAGAAGCTCAGTCATTTGAGATTCGCAGATGACATCGTCCTTATAGCCGATCGTCTGGATGATGCAATAATAATGTTGAACAAGTTATATCACGCTTCCTTAGTGGTCAGACTAAAGATTAATATCCACAAGACGCAAATAATGACTAATCTGGTGCTAAATCGTAATATTGTTGTTGATGGAATGGATATTGAGCAGACTGCATCTTATAAGTATTTGGGACATAAAATTCGGTTGAAGAGATATAACCAGACGTGCGAGCTCCCACGTCGCATAAGATTAGCCTGGACAGCGTTTGGTAAACTGAGCTATGTATTTAAATCGGACTTACCCATATGCCTGAAAAGGAAAATCTTTGACCAGTGTGTATTGCCTGTACTCACTTATGGAGCGGAAACATTAACACTCACAAAAAAGGTAGTGAACAAGATTCGTATAACTCAGAGACTCAGAGGGCTATGGAGCGCCAGATATTGGGTGTCTCCCTGAGGGACCGAATCCCAAACGAAGAAATACGTCGTAGAACAAAAACAACGGACGCCGTCGAAAGAATCGCGTCGCTCAACTGGAATTGGGCAGGACACGTCGCCAGATTGTCAGACAACCGATGGACAAAACGTATTGTCGAGTGGAGGCCACGAGAAGAAGCACTACGGAGCAGAGGACGACCACCAACCAGATATGCTGACGATCTGAAGCGTATTGTCGCCATTGTCGGCAACTGGATGCAAGCCGCACACAAAACAGAGAAAGATGGAAAGAACTGAGGGAGACCTATGTCCAGCAGTGGACGAGTACGGGTTAATGATGATGATGATCATATTGTTTGAGCTTTGTATAGGGCATAGGGTATAGAGATCTATTTCATTTTCTCTGTGTGCTCTGCAACAAAGAGCGGCGTCGGTTTCATACACTCCGTTACCATAATGCATGTCTTATTTAGAGCAGTATCAACTTGTTTGGCGTGGGAAGATCTGCCCAAAATGGGGAACGAATATTCAGCAGTTGAAAAACACATTGTCCGTGCCGTTTTTCTTAAGAGCCCAGGACATGCAACCCATTTACTTTCCGTTAGCTTTCTGAGTTTGCTGTTCCTAGTTGTTACATTCCCTCTCTTATTTATATTTATGCAATGTTTTCTGTAGGTGAGGGACTGGTCCAGAGCTACTCCAAGATATTTAGGTTCATCTGAGTGTTCTCATGTATTACCATTTTACGCAATTTAAAGTTTTCGTTTGACTTCCTTTGCGCGAAGGTGGAAGGCCCAGACTTGGGTTTTTTAAGGATTGGGTCTCAGGGAATTCTGCAGGTAGTACGCCTTCATTGTTTTTAAGTCAGTTTCGAGTTTCTCCTCCACCTCTTCAAAACTTTTTCATAGAGCCATATCGCGAGATTGTCATCATAGAGGAATGCTTGGTTTAAGTCGGCAACACTTTACTGTGAAATGCTGGTTTTTGCCACCTACTTTCTTTGCCATCCAAGATTATGAAAAAATGTCTGTCTTGCAGTAAGGAATATAATATGAATAGGAAAGTCTACTGAACAGATCGTGCTCAAGAATAGCCTTTTATTTGTGTCATTCTTACTAATCTTACTAGTTTGGTTGGTACTTCAAATCCTTTTAGCACTTTTATTAAATGTCTTCTGTTCAAAGAATCGTTCGCTACCTTATAATCGACAAATATACCTTATAATTGTGCTGGTATATTGTAATTATAATAATGCATCAGGAATTGTTTTACTATAAAAATTTGATCGATTGTAGATATTTCCTTGTAGTGGAGTCACTGAAGGTGGATATGATATTACCTCCGATTTCGTTGAACCTCCATCGATTTGCATGAAAATTGGTGAGTGGTTAGAGGATATCTCAAGGAACAAAGGTGACATGGTGCCAACTTGCGCTTTTACCCTGAGGGTGGATGCCACCCCTTCTCGGGGGTGAAAATTATTATATTGAAAATAACCCCATAATTCGATAGAGGGACAAATTCTAAGCAAAATTTGTTATATAAAGTTATTAAAACAAATCAAAACTTTTTAAGTTATTAAAGATCAAAGATTTTAATTTTTCTTGAGAAAATGTATGTTCTTAACCGATTTTGTATCAATAACTCAAAAAATATAAGTTTTACAAAAAAGTTATTCTTATCAAAATTGAAGCTAATAAAAAAGGAAATAAACCCCTTACTAGAAAAACCTTTTAATGTTAACTAAAAGTGAGTTAGAGGTAATTGAATGTATATTTTTTTCGGAGAGTAAAAAACTCTAAGTATTCAAGCTGAAATAATAGTATAAGAGCTGTGAGACATTTTTGAGTAGGTATTTTAGGCAACCTGAAAATTTTTCAGGTGACTTTTACATGATATCCTCATACAAAAATGCCGGTCTGGCTGGAGGGTAGCGGTTATTTTCCCCAAAAATCCCCCTCAAAGTTAAAAAAAGGGTAAAAATTGTTATTACAAAAAATATCATTGACGTGACTTTAAAGTAAATTTGAATATTCAAATATAAAAAAATAAACAGACCAGGCGATTTGAGGGCGATTTTAACTCTGCAAGATACTTGCATGGGCGTCCCAGCATTATTTTCAAGGGATGCATCTGAACTTCAGAAGAGTTCATCTGAATCTATACATACTATTAACGTATAAAATATACAACTATACATGCATAGCTATGTACATTCCTTCCGGGCAGGGAGGTGCAATTGTTATTTTAACAGGGTATTTTTTAATATTAAAAATAAATATTCTTAAAGACAGGTTTTTTTGGTGAAATTTTCCAACTGCCACGTGATCAAACAAATTACGCGTGCATTATAAATGAAGAGCGCTATAGGTAAGCACCAGTGTGAGAAAGAGCGTATACCGATAGCTGTTTGCGTCCTCTGTTGTAACTGAGCGAGTCCGTTCGCTCGAGAAAAATCACGTAACCTGGCGATACCCATGTTGTTGTAAGTAACTTTTTTTAATTAAAGGAAAATAATACGGACTATACAATAGATTTCGCAAATATTATAAGAAAAGACAAATTTATTATTATAAATATATAGGTAGAAAAGTATAAAACTATAAACTAAATTAATTCTGTGTCCGAATCTTGTACTTCTTCTTCAAACTCCTCATCTGAGCTTAAATATTCATTCTCTTTTTCTTCGTCAGACTCCCCTCGAGACTCAGATTCCTCTTCTACCTGATCTATAAATAGTTGTAATATGTATTTAGAGTTAAATAAAAATTAATTAGTGATTAATTAATTGAGTTGCTACGTATTCTTACTTATAATATAACCATTACTTAATCTATCTATACACCGTTCTTAGGCGTCAACGCCCTTCGGTAGGGATCTATGGAGGAGTATCACCAAGCCGGAAGCCCTTATCCCTTCCCGTACCGCTCCTCCATAGGCCGATCAGACGCCAGTTTATTCCAGACCAAGCCGTAGACTCTATTGAGTTTTATACTACGGCGTTGGCCTTTTATAAATTTCATGACCTAGCTGAGGCTCGAACCAGCGACCGCAAATCGCAAATCCACTAAACTTGTCGATCGACTGAGCCCCAGCTAACTGGACCGTCAAGACCGACACCATTACTTAATACTTTTCCTTATATAACCAATCACATCAGGTTTTTTATTTCTTAGTATATGACCAAAGTAGCTCGTTTTTTTCCTTCATACTGTTGAGTATTTCTTTTTCCTTTTTCATCTTTCTTAATGTTTCCGTGTTTGCTACATGTTGTGTCCATGATATTTTTTACATTATTCGATAACACCACATCTCAACAATGGCAAGTCTTTCTTCAGATGCGCCCGTGATTGTGCAGGCTTCGACTGACGAGTCTGAGGAAGAAGAAGAGAATGAATATTTAAGCTCAGATGAGGAGTTTGAAGAAGAAGTACAAGATTCGGACACCGAATTTATTTAGCTTATAGTTTTAAACTTTTTTACCTATATATTTATAATAATAAATTTGTCTTTTTCTATCATATTTGCAAAATCTATTGTATAGTACGTATTATTTTCTTTTGATTAAGAAAAAGTTACTTAAAAAACTGTAATATATAATAATTACTCTAACGTTTCGAGGCACAACAACATGGGTATCGCCAGGTCACGTGATTTTTCTCGAGCAAACGGACTCGCTCCGCTAGAACAGAGGACGCAAACAGCTATCGGTATACGCCCTTTCTCACAGTGCTGCTTACCTATAGCGCTTTTCATTTATATGCACGCGTAATTTGTTTGATGACATGGCAGTTGGAAAATTTCACCAAAAAAACCTGTCTTTGAATATTTATTTTTAATATTAAAAAATACCCTGTCAAAATAACAATTGCACCTCCCTTTCCGGAAGAAATATACATAGCTATGTATGTATAGTTGTATATTTTATACTCGTTAATAGTATGTACAGATTCAGATGAAATCTTCTGAAGTTCAGATGCATCCCCTGAAAATAATCCTGTGACGCCCATGCAAGTATCTTGCAGAGTTAAAATCGGCCTCAAATCGCTTGGCTTGTTTATTTTCTTTATATTTGAATATTTAAATTTAGTTTAAAGTCACGTCACTGATATTTTTTGTAATAACAATTTTTACCCTTTTTTTTAACTTTGGGGGGATTTTTGGGGAAAATAACCGCTACCCTCCAGCCAGACCGGCATTTTTGTATTAGGCTATCATGGAAGAGTCCCCTGAAAAATTTTCAGGTTGCCTAAAATACCTACTCAAAAATGTCTCACAGCTCTTGGACCATAACGGGAAATTGATGCATTTTATAACATAAAATTATTAAACACTTGTCAACGTACTTAAAAATATCTATCAAATGAGCCCCCGAACATGTTGATAGCGTTAAAATTTATGCTCCAAAATCTTTTCAAAATTTATCTTTTAAAAATTTTTTCAAAAAATGTTATGTTTTTTTTAATAACTCCATTTGTGTTTACGATATCAGGTTCATCTAAAAATTGTTTGAAAAATAAAAGGTTAAATGGCCCCGTTTGCATGGTTCCCACAGCAAAATTTAAGATTTAAACCTTTCTATCTCGGTTATTTTTTACCCTATAGAAAAAGTAAAACAGGTAAAATATTTTTCAGAGAAAAACTAAAATTTGATTATATATAATTTTTTACGTATATTGAGTGTTTTTGAAATTATTATCAAAAGAATACGAGAATTAAAGAATTTTAAAAATTTTGATTTTTTTAAATTATATCTTTTTTTTTCTAAATATGGTTTCTAAACCAGTCAAAATTATCGAAAACATTACTTATGCTAATATAAAGAAGTTTTTGTAATGATTACTATAAATTTTAATTTTTGTGGAAATGGCGTATGCTTTATTTTTCACTTTTTCCTAAAAAATTCGAAACGGTTCTTTTATTTTCATCACAACTTGCTTAATTTTGACGCTATTACCTTGTTCTGAAGCTCATTCGATAAGTATTCCGAAGTACTTTTACAAATGTTTAGCAGGAATATTTTATACATTGCATCGTATTCTCGTTATTTAAGCTTGAATACTTAGATTTGAGTACTCGTCGAAAAAAATACACATTCAATTGCCAATAACTTACTTTGAACTAACATTAGTTTAGTTCTTTGTGTGAGGAGTGTATTCAATTTTTTATTATCTTCAATTTCAGTATTAATAACTTTTTTTGCAAAAGCTTATAGTTTTTGATTTATACGTGAAAAACCGATTTAAAACATGCATTATTTTACGAAAAAATAAAATCTTTGGTCTTTAATAACTCAAAAAGTGTTGATTTATTTTAATAACTTTATATAACAAATTTTGCTTATAATTTGTCCCTCTATCGACTTATGGTATTATTTTTACTAAAATAATTTTCACCCACGAGAAGGGGTGGCATCCACCCCCAGGGTAAAAGCGCAAGTTGGCATCATGTCACCTTTATTTCTTGAGGTATCCTCTAATTACTCACCAATTTTTATGAAAATCGATGAAGGTTCAACGAAATCGGAGGTGAAAACCTTCAGTGACTGCACTATTGAGGAATACTGGATTTGCTCGGGTATTTTGCGCATTTGGTTCTATCCCCAATTTGTTATATAGGTACGTGTTACGTTACGTTACGTGTCCATTGAGAGATTCTCCATATGGGAGAAAACAACTTAAAATAATCTTCAATGTAAACGACGCAATTCTAATCTCTTAAAGTAAAGATGATTTACAACGTATGCTGCGCCCATTTATTGTAACCGCCAGAATATTTAACTGCAAATTAGAGCTGGAAGCTCACATAATAGAGCAAGTAATGAAGTTTAAATATCTAGGAATCTAGGCATCACACTATCTAAGCTACGGAAAGGTCGAAACAGAAATGGAAGATCAAGTGATTAGAGCAAAATCGTTAGTAAGGCAGCACGGGGCAGACGTAGAAGTACAGCCATACAACAGAGATTAGAGCTTCACGATACCATACAATATCGATACTTTTTAACTATTGATTATTGTATTGGTTATGCCAATGAAGTATCGTATCGTGTATCGATATCTGCAATACTTTCTTATAGGATAGATTACATTATAACCTCCCAAATATTATCTTTTAAAGAGCTCTTCATTCATCTCTTCACACAAATGAGTTCTTTGATACTCTCATCGTTTAAAGAGCATCTTTTATTCTTTGGTACTAGCGCTGCTTCAGAAAAATGCCGCTCGACTGGTACGGACGTCTCTTGGACACACAAAATATCCCTAGCCAACCGAGATAAAAGGGGAAAATACTACTATATGATTTCCACCATAATAAAATATTTGTGCCTGGTCCAGGTCTTGAAGATTGAGAGTAGTTCATTTTTTCAATTTCCTTTTCACAAACATCAATTTTATCTGATAATTTTAAAAATAAACTATCGAAATTGATTGAATTATTGAGTTCATTATCCTTCTCTCTCGCACTAATGGAGAGCATACGCGCTTGTGCGTCCAATAACACTATTTTAACTGCATAATAGACCTTTTTTCTGGATATCGATATTTTCAATAATATCGAGGCAAGCGTATCGACAATACAAGAGTATTGTATTGATTTCTGATAATGAGTATCGTATCGACATTAATATTGCTTATGCATTGTATCGGTATCGTATTGAGTTTCGATACTATGTCAATACAATATCTATATTTTTATCGAATATCGTGAAGCTCTAACAAAGATGCAAGTTGAAGAACATCAAGGGCTAGGTAAGAAATAGAAGAGTAGAATGAAACGATCATAATGTTATAAGCATAATGACAACAAACAGATTAGTAAAGGCGGCGAAAGACGGTTAGAAGAAAAAGAAGAAGAAGTGTTACAACCATTTATTTCAGCCTCGGAACATTTTTTTGGGTTCCCACACTGTGTTTACTAGGGCGGTCCGATAAGTACTCAGCCTTTAAAAGATAAACGAAAATTTGGGCAAAGTGGCGATTTATTTTTGAACGTAGTCTCTTTTTAGCTCGATACACTTGACCCCACGATTCCCCACCTTCTTTAACTCGTCAGCAAGACACCTTTTCTCGACGTCTGCAAAGTAGGCTTCCGTGACGGTGATGAACTTCTTGTTCGACTTGAGTTTCTGCCCGGCGTGCCCGGCGAGTGACTTTTTCAAGTTTGGAAAAAAAAGAAGTCGTATAGGTCCAAATCTGGAGAATGCGTTGGATGAAACAGCAGTTTGTAGTCTATTTCGACCAATTTGTCCATGGCGGGTGATGGCAGAGGTGTGAGTCGTTGTCATGGTGGAAAAGTATTTTTTCTTCGCCAATTGGGGCTGTTTTTTTCCGAAATTCGGCGTCGAATCGGGCCAATAATGCGGCATCGTAATGCCCTATGATCGTTTTTTTTGTGAACCTCATAAAATAGTGGCCATCAGCTTTCCGGTCAATTGGACAGTCTTGGATCTCCACGGAGCACGTTCTCGGGATGACGTCCACTGTATCGACTATTCCTTGGCCTCTTGTGTATACCAGTGGAACCATGTTTCGTCGATGGTTATAAAACAACGTAGAAACTCATTTGGATTACGCTTAAACAGCATCAGACACTGCTCTGAAGTTGTCTCATGGTTGCGTCTCGTGGAGCTAGAAAATGCGGCAGTCGTCGCGCCGACAGCTATTTTATGCCCAAAATTTCATGCAAGATATGACCAACGAGATCTTTTGAGATGCTTACTATCTCAAGCAACGCCAGGGAGCGGTCTACCAATACCAGATCTTGGTTTTTTTCACGTTATCCTCAGCGGTAACCGTTTTCGGGGCACATGGGAGTGACTTATTAAAAACCGACGTACCACTACGTTGAAACTTCTTAAACAATTTTTTGACGGTTTCCATCGAAAGATAAGAGTCGCAGTTTACAGAATTCAAGCGCTTTTTGATTACGCTGTGGGATTTCCCTTCTTAAAACAAGAGTCGAATCACCGATTGATATTGCTCTTTTTTCACAGGTTTACACAGGCGGTCAAAACAAAACTGTAAGTCCAATTTGGCTGATATTTTGACGTAGGCCATCTACAAGAATGTATTACACCATGGTAAATTTCTCTTGCGACAGTGGCGCCATCGGGTGGAGAGGCTAAGTACTTATCGGACCACTATTACATCATGTAGCTCTTTTTATTATAAGCCACAATACAAATCTCACTAGATCTTTTCTGATTTTCATTTTATTATTTCTTTAACTTCATCTCTTGAGAGAATTGGAATTTAATCTATTGCCTGGGATTTAGTGTCAGTAGAACTTTTTTCCCTAGCATAAGCATCATCATGTTTCGAAGTACCTACTATTTTCTTCTTTCGTATATTTCATTTTCTTCCTCTATCAAGTTTCCACGTTCATCTTTCAAATTTAACATTTTTCTCTGATACTCCATTTTTATAATATTTAATAAATATTCGTAACCATTTTTTATTTATTTTTTTGTAGCCTTTATAGGTCTGGATCCCGCGTATGAAAAAAAAGTTGATTAATAGCAAGCTGAAAATTTGTTAATAGCTTAAGGGTGTCTAGTCGAATAAACTTTGATATATGGGAACACTGAAACAGGGGTAGTTTTAATTGTGGAACAGGTTAAAAATTTGGAAAGGTCACAGCACGAAAACGGCACATTTATTTTGTCCGACAGAACAGACTTAAACTCTCCGAACAGAGATTAAACTCTCATGAAAAAATCAGACTGCTATTTATTACCTGTCATAATTACTGTCATTTAACATATTCTACATGTTCCACTCATTAAAACGCCCATTTGGTGATAAATAGCAGTCTTATTTTTGCATGAGAATTTAATCTCTGTTCGAAGAGTTTAAGTCTGTTCTGTCGGACAAAATAAATGTGCCGTTTTCGTGCTGTGACCGTTCCAAATTTTTAACCTGTTCCACAATTAAAACTACCCCTGTTCCAGTGTTCATACATATCAAAGTTTATTCGACTAGACACCCTTAAGCTATTAACAAATTTTCAGCTTGCTATTAATCAACTTTTTTTTCATACGCGGGATCCAGACCTATTAGTAGGTTTTATTTTATTATCCACATACTTTCTTGTCCGAGTTATGCGTTTTTACTTTACTCTTTTCTATGATTTCCTTACTTTTTTCCATTTTAAATTAAACGTTTCTAGATCATATTATCTTTGCGATACTAGAGTTTTCAATCATCAGTCTTTATATTATCTCTTAGATCATTTTTTTATCTCTATTATATAGTCCGTCTAGAAAGTATCCGGAAGTTAATATTTTTCCTAATTTTAATAGATTTCCTTTTTGGATAAGACAAAAGTAATGCATCAAGTAGGTTTTGCCGATAGTAGGTTATGGACAAAATCGCATGACAACACCATCTGACAAATACGTATTGTTGTTTGTAAACAGACTTAAGATTTGTGAAATAATGTCGCAAGTAGAAAAAGAAAAGTGGTGGAATATTTGTATAGAAAGGGTGCCCGAAACGTTAAGAAATTAGTGCGATTGACTGAATTTGTAAAAAGTGCAGTGTATAAGACAATAAAGAGGATAAAAATGGCATAGATATGAGACATATACCAGTTTCGGGTAGACCGCGTAAGATTCGCTGAAACAATTTAAATGCTTTAGCGAACGGCTCCACGGGCGAGAAATTGGCGCTAGCAGTAGCAGTAAAATGAACTTAAGGTTCCGCGGAACGGAATAGGAATAGCCGAACTGTACCGACTACAGGACTTGTGCGTAGTCGGTTCAGTTCGGCTATTCTCATTCCGTTCCGCGGAACCTTAAGTTCATTTTACTGCTACTGCTAGCGTCAATTTCTCGCCCGTGGAGCCATAGCCTTAGGACGACAAATTCCGCGCCTAGGGTTTCGAAAATTAGCGAACAGATTTGGAAATCAACAAAGAATAAAAGTGTGCCCAGAAACTGTCCGCATGTCACTAAAAAAGCAAGGCTACATATTAAGGAACCCAAAAAAAATCCCTACAATGACACCTCTGCAATTTTAATAATGTTTTTATATCTGAGGAAAGTTGTTTCCAGCTTGGTGCAAATCATCTAAAAGTCCTATCAAGAGAAAATGTTACCGTTCAAATTTCCAAATTTCCCACTAAAATAATGGTTTGGGGAGCAATATCTCAGCGTGGTGCTACACCTCTCTGTATAGTTAATGGTACTGTTGATAGTGCGAAATATTGTGACATCCTAAATGGTTTTCTTAGATAAATATATAGTAGATATATATAATAGATAAAGATAATGCGAGATGCCATACTTCTGCTTATACTCAAGCTTGGATGCAAGAACGCAAATTGGCAACAATTCAGTGGCCAGCAGCATCTCCAGATCTTAGTCCCATTGAAAACATATGGAGACTGATGAAGATTGAAATGGAACGAGCAGCGCCACGAGATAAAGAAGTTTTGATTCGGTCAGTTTTACAGGCCTGGAAGACCATTACCGAAAATTATGGCCTTGACCTAGTTTCGGGTGTACCTGGACGTTTAGTTAAGTGTTTAGATTTAAATGGAGGTTTGTATAAGTAAATGAGATGAATTATTTGTTGAAATTTTATATTTCAAGTGATAGAAATAAATACCGTAAAATTATAATTCTGCTTTCTTTTTTCTGGATACTTTCTAGACGGACTATATATTATTTTTTGTCATCAAAGCATTGGTTTCTTTTAGTTCTCGGTATGCTTCTTTATTGTATTTTGTCTTAATGTTTTGTTTTCTCTCATCAGTATTTTTCTCTTTCTTAAAAGTAATTATCTGTATGTCTGTCTGGTAATTTTGTGATTTACACCAAAGAGATAACAACCGTACTAAGTTTCATAATAAACTGAAACTGAAAGTTTGAATCATTAGTGAAAATAAGTAACCTGAAAAATTCACTGTCTACACTCCAAATTTTTTTTAAAATAATGAAAGAACAGTAGAAATTTCACATACTCCTTTCAAAAGAGAGTAAGATTAAGAATTCTAAAATATGGTCAAAATTTATGATGCGTGATAACTGAGTACTGAGGACAACGGCATAATTGTACAGTAATGATACAGAAGGGTCTGTTGTGTGTGCCACATAATAACCATAATATTCTCAGATCTGCCAGTAGCGAAAAATTTTGCGAAGATGTATCTTATACATTCATTTTCGAATATAATATATACAGTATGATGCAAAAGTATGGAATAAATTCATTATTTCAGAAACAGGCAACTTAAAAAAAAGATTAAAACACGTCAACTTTAATGTTTGAATGGCCATCAAATATTGTTATATATATGTTGTGACATTACGTGATCAGTGTTAACCAAAACAGTTGGTTTATTATGGCGATTAACTTATAATAAATATTTAGTAATATACAATAGAAATTTAAAGAAATATGGAAATTGACGACCCTCACTAATGATGCAATGAGAAAGACGGCAGTAAATTCTTTCTTAACATACATTAATTATTTGAATTATTATTTATTCTAATTCCAGTTTATTTAACTAAGTACATAATTCTGGTCAACCGTGTAGAAATAAAAATTCGATAATACATCGTTGCAAAAATGATGAGGAGACCTTTCAAACGAGGTGTCCTGTGACCTCGGCTTGTTTTTAGAAAATCATCGAATACGACTTTACGCCAACGCTGATGACGTTATGACCAACAAATATAGGTATAGCAATTGATGGTCATTCAAAAATTAGAACTGACGTCTTTTAAGATTTTTTAAAAGTCGTTTGTTTCCGAAGTAATTAATTTATTCCATACTTTTGCATCGTACTGTTTATACTTTTTAAATGATTTCAGGTAATTTTGAGTCATAAATGAGATTTTTCGTAGTTTATTTATTGAAATAAAAAGATTACCAAACTTGACATAATAGATAATGATTCATAATAGCCTCAAATAGGTTTTTAAATATTGCTCTTAAGCTATGTTCTTGTGTAATCTTAATACAATTTACTTTTTTTTGGTAGGGAACAAATTATTATTAGGGAAATTTATTTGTCTAATACAATTAAAATAGTAAATTCCTCAAATTTGGTCCTCAACATTTTAGTCATCAGCTGATATGTTATCAGCTAATGATGTTATCATCAGATGATATTTATATTTATGTGAATATTGTTATCAGCTGATATGTAAAAACAAAAATCTGACTGAAGATTGAAAAACGTGAAAATTAAATCTAGTTAAGAGGTAAAATAGAATAGAACGGACATAGAAACATGGAAAAAATAAAAGACTTTCGAATTAATCAGAGCAATACCAAATATTTATCCCTAAATAGAAGATTACACTCTTTCATAATAATTAGTGAACATTCCATAATTATACATTGAACCGAATCATATTTTTTACACAATTTGCAAACATCTGGTCTTTGCTCGGCTTCTGTGAAATATCGATAATTTCTCACACGCAAACAAGTCATTAGGTAAGCTGGTGGTTTCTCATATTGTTTTCACCCTTCTTTGAATACTACCTGCTCATTTCATTTTGTACTCATCTCGTCCAAATTTAAGTGAATAACAATTGTTATTTAAATCATTTACCTATTTATAACATAAGATTCTGTTGGTATTGTGGTAATTCAATACGATGAGTTTATAAGGAATTTTATTTTTGAAAAGAATTAGTTAACATTTTATCTCATTTTTCTAAGAGAATTGTTAATTGAAAAAAATCTGTTTTCTTGTGGCATCTCTAATTTAAGTATTATATTTATATGCCCAAAGCCAGTGGCGTACCGATAGATCAGCGTGCCCTGGTTCCAGTTGAGATGCGGGCCCGCCCGTCCAATAAAAACACACATTGTACAGTATGTCCCTGTAAGTTGTATCCATATGGAAAACTTTTTTATTATTAATTTTACGAAAAAAAGTTATTCTTCATAAAAAGCTCTGCATGGTCAAAAACCTAAGATTTAACCATGAAATATAAAATTGTTTGAATATTATACGAGGTATGTCAAAAAGTTTGAATTTCACTCAAGAGTAAAGTAGGTAGCTTTATTTTTCACAATATTGAAAATTGCTATTATGAAAAGTTGTTTGGAATTAAAAACTATATTCTAGTATGCAATTACATCCTTATAATTAAAAAAAATTTTTGAAAAATTGTGGTTAACTAACATTATTTTCAGTTATTTCAATTCAGATAACTTTTTTATTATTAAATTTACGCAAAAAAGTGATTCTTAATAAAAAGTTCTGCATGGCCTAAAACCTAAAACACAATAATCTTATGTCAAATTTTATCAATTTTATACGAGGTATGTCAAAAATATGAATTTTGCTTAAGAGTAAAATACCTACGTTTATTTTTCACAATATCGAAAATTGTTTTTATAAAAAGTTATTTAGAATTAAAAACCATGTTTCAGTATGTAATTACATCCTTCTAATTGAAATATTCTGAACTATAAAGGTACTTTACTTTTGATATAAATTTATCTTTTTGACATACCTCGTATAAAATTGATAAAACTTGATATAAGATGGTTGTATTTTAGGTACAGAACTTTTTATTAGGAGTCACTTTTATTCGTAAAATTAATAATAAAAGAGTTATCAGAATTGAAATAACTGAAAAGAATGTTAGTTATCCATAATTTTTCAAAATTTTTTTTTCAATTAGAGGGATGTAATTGTATATTAGAATATAGTTTCTAATTCCAAACAACTTTTCATAATAGCAATTTTCAATAATGTGAAAAATAAAGCTACTTTACTCTTGAGTGAAATTAAACAATTTTGACATACCTCGTATAATATTCAAAAAATTTGATATTTGATGGTTAAATCTTAGGTTTTGGACCATGCAGAGATTTTTATGAAGAATAACTTTTTTTCGTAAAATTAATATTAAAAATGTTTTCCATATGGATACAACTTACAGGGACATACTGAATATCAAAAGTTTTTAATAAACATCAAATATAAATCATTATTTGTGTATATCATAAAATATATCATATACATATTTATAAAAACTCAAGCTAATTAAATTTAAAGTCCATTTACTCAGGGCTTTTGCTTCAATTTTTAAAAGACTGCTTGGATTGACATGAAATTTGGCATACATATAGCTAACATGTAAAAGAAAAAAAGTGATATTGTGCCGATGTGTGTTTTTGCCCTGGGGGTGAGTGTCACCCCTTCTCGAGGCTGAAAAAACATATGTTCAAAATAAGTCCGGAATTTAATAAACTAATTCTAAACTTTAGTTCTATAGTGTTTTTTCACTAAGTCAATACTTTTCGAGTTATTTGAGAATGAATATTTTTACTTTTGAACAAAAAAACCACGATTTTAGAATGTTTTTCTCAAATAAGTCAAAAAGTACCTAAGTATTTTATCGAAAAAATTTTTTTTAGTAGTAGACCCAGTAGGAGCAGAGTTGTAGATAATAAAAAGTGGGTTCTTATTCGTCAAATTTAAAATCTAATATTTCAACTTGAAATAATCAAAAAATGAAGCACTTTTATTGAAAACTCATCGCAACTTTTTTAAAGTGTCTAAAAAAGCTTTATTTTTGTTTTTTTAGTTTCTAACATTAAATTTCAGTATGTAACGATCAAAATAAAGTTTGTCCCTTTTAAGTTATTGGTGATACCAAATATCTCAAGTAGTAAAAAAATAGAGGTTTTTCTATTGTGAGTATTGTGGACTTTTTGTTTTCCTTAAGACAAAAATTGATTGATATGGATGTTCAAAATTTGCATACACTCGTGATTAGTGACTCGTTTAAGCCCATCTAGATAACTACAGCCTTTTCAAAAATAAGCACTTTGAACCAATGAATCTTACAGAACTTATAAACAATAAAAAAGTCAAGTAATTTGTGGAGCGTTAACGATTCATTTCATTTCGGATGATAATTGGGGGTGATTTTCACAATTTTTTTTAACAATAAAAAAATGGACCAACATTCTTTTGATCGTCACTTACTAACTTTCGATGTTAGAAACTTTTTTAAAAAACAAAAATAAAGCTTTTTTAAATGCTTTCAAAATTTGAGTTTTCCCCGAAAAGTGCTTGATTTTTTGGTTATTTCACGTTGAAATATTCTATTTGGAATTTGAATAGTAAAAACCCACTTTTCATTAGCTACAACTCTGCTTCTACTGGGTCTACAAACTTTATACATACACCATTTTTTCACTTTGTTATAAGCTATATTTTTGCTGATACCTAATAGTTTTTTTTTGACACAATACTTACTTTTTGAGTTATTGAGTGCCATTCTGTCGGGGAAGACATTGCTGTAACATTAGCTGAAAAACATACCACAACGACATTGAAATTATGACCGTTAAAGTAGGAACCTGTACAGTACCTTTTGTATACAAGTTCGAAGGTAGAGATTTTATCTTTTTCCCTCAAAAAAAAAAAAAATTTTGCATCTCAAAAAACCAGATTCATCCTCGGGGACATCAGTAGTCATAATATCCATCGGAGCTACGCGTCAACTGACAAAAATAGAGATCTTGGAGAAGGTTGGAAGATTGTAAGAAGCTAAACAAAACAACTTGGCACTGTTGCACCACCCAAAACTGCCCTATTCGTCCCAACTCAAAATATGGACGAAAGGTTACAACCCTGATCTCATCTTGATGTCATGGGAAATATAAGATCACCTGAGGTGGATAAAATCCTAACGAAGCAGATACAGTTCGGGCCAAAAGCGAGACAATGAGTGCTTGATCTATTTAACGACTGTCGATCTACCTATCAGATCCCAAAGTTGTGGTGTAAATAAAAAATGGTAGTACTTCTGAAACCCGGGAAAGACACCAAACTACCGAATAGTTACTGTACGATATCCCTGCTATATCAGCCGTACAAACAGTGTGAACGCATTGAACAATAAAAGTATGAACAAAAGGATGCGAAACTAATTCCGCAGTAAGCAGGCGTCAGGTCAGGCAAATCCTACACAGTCCAAATACTGAACCAAACAGAAATAAAAACCAAATAGAGGAGGGATTCGAGCAGAGAAAGATAGTAGGTTTAGCTTTGGTAGAATTCACGGCAGAATCTTCTTGTTTTTCTTCTTCAGCCTTAAGTAATCCAACTTTGGACATAAACCTCCCCCAATTAAATCCAGTGTTTTCTATTTTGCGCCACTTGCTTCCAGTTGTACGGTTCCACGGTAGCATATGATACAATAAGTCAATAAACCGTAGAACCCTGCTAACTATGATCTCTAGCAGGCGCGGATACAGAGCGAGTCAACGGGTCCATGGACCCCCCTATTGTATTTAGTCTAAAAGTATTTTTTTATTATTTATTATTTTTTTTCTGTTAACTCTAAACTTTAAGCCATCAGTACAACACTAAATTACACGACAACCGCTTCCAAAAAAAGCCATAAAATCTAATAAAACACCCTTCTCTGAAAAATAATCTGCAGGCGCATTCATTTGGGTACCGGTGGAACTATAAATAACGGAAATATTTTTCTCAATTCAAAGAAAAACAAAAATGATATTTTAAAATGAAAATACATTACACTGGGTATAAACCTTATCTCATGAAAAGTCACGTTTCAAATTTGCCATACAATAAAGATATACAAATTTGTATTTTACTAGATAATCCATGCGTACCTACCCAGTGATGGTAGAAAGGTTAATCCTTATGGTAAAGAACGACCAGTGAGATTAATAGTCGTGAATTGTCTATCAATCCTTTTCATACCGTAGGTATCTGGGATTATATACTATTATATAGTGTATTTTATCCTTAGAGTAAGTGTGAGTCGTATGGCTAAATCTGGAAAATATAATATTTGACCAGTGTTGCCACAGGTCTTGGACAAAATTTCGGGAGACTGCTCCTATTTTTTCGGTAGAAATCGTCAAATTTCGGTAGATATCATTTTTGCTATCGCATTGCACAAATATGATACTTTAGGTACCAGTATTCAAAATTAAACTATATTCATCATCATATAATGATCAATAATCACCATTCATCATAAAAATCATTCAAAATTCAAAATCGGTATACCTTAAAAAAATGTATTTTCTCGGCTTTCTAGGTATTATAGAGCAATTTTTTTAATTTTTTTTTTAATCCAAAGTAACTCGAGTAGAGCCGTCTAACTAACGCAATACTAAATATCAGGGATGTTTTAATTTTGTTATAAGGAATTAATTTATTTATAATTAAATAAAACTGAATATTTTTTTCTGTTGTAGACTTTTTAAAGCTTACCACACGTGTACCTATTAACGTTCAAAATACAAATATTCTTATATTTAAAGGCTGTATAATTATTTAAACAAGTTAAAAATTTTTTATAATAAATAATAGTTATGTTATTAACATTTATAAATTACTGCAAAAATAAGGGTTTTTTGCAATTATCTCCAATTGTTTAGGTATTTCAAATTAGAAACTATTAAGATCTAGAATATTTATTTGAAATATTTTTCTCTAAAATCTACAAGGTTTTAGGCAAAAACATTATTTTTTACACTTTATAATCGTTTAAAAACAAAACAATGACGGATGTCGAAGCAATTGAGAACGAGAAACATTTTTAATGTTCTTTAGTTATGTCGAAATACTGTAAGTTTTTTATTTATTTATTAATGGCTTTGACATAGCCAAGTAGCCAGACTATTTGTTTTTTTTTGTATGGTATTACAATAACAATTTTAAGTTAATATCTAAGCCTACTTATTATCTAAATTTACAGGGTGTTATAATATATTAATGAATACATTTTTCAATTTTGTGTGATATTTTTACAATTTTTAATTTTATTATCTAAGCCTATTTAAAATTTAAATTTACAGGACGTTACATATTCGTAAAGACATTTTAACGTCTGCTTATTTTTTGGAAAAAGAATTTCGTTTAAATTGACAGGTAAAGGACAATTTAGATCAATTAACTTTTCATACATCACTTTAATATTTTGTCTGTACTGTCCTCACTCCAATATTAGGTGCTGTAGATCTCCCATTCCACCACAGGCGCAATATGGGTTATCACTGATACCTATGCCAGAGACCTATGCTGTGTTTGTATGCTGGGGTTGGTGCGTGATTTGACCTCATTCTGTTTATTGTTTTTATAAATAGCCTATTTGATTCTTGTTTAAACCATCTCACATTGGGAATTAGTGGTTGGCAATTTCTAAAATTTATTCCCGTTGTACTTTGGTTATATACACGTTGCCAATTTTGTTTGCAATGGTTTTTACTGATATTATCTATATCGGTTACTGGTAGAAGTATGTTGTTAATAGAAGTATGTTTCGTTTGGTTAAAGCTGCAGATTTAGCTAATTTGTCGACTTCTTCATTTCCAAATCTTCCAGAATGTCCTTTAACCCAACAAATAATAATTGAACTGCCCGAGGAAGTAATATCATAATATAGACTCTTAATTTCTATCTCAATGTGGTTTAGACTTTTTGTCGATTGGATAGAAGTGAGTTTGTCCACAATACTTCTACAATCGGTGAAAATGATATAATTGTCCATACCAACAGAGGCTATATATTTTAGCGCAAGTAATAAAGCTGATAATTCGGCAGTATATATTGAAGCTTCATTAGGCAATCGGTATGATTCTTTGTATTCAGAATTCCAGTGATATATTGCACTTCCGGTTCTATTTTGAATTTTGGAGCCGTCAGTAAAAATATATTGAAACATAGGCCACTTGTCTTTAATTATTTTGTTGATAATACTGCCTGGAAGGTTTGAATCCATGTAATTTGTTTGTATTATCTTGGAAAAGAGAGTTTCAGGAGGTTTAGTGTAAATTGTCAATCGTCAATGGACTGGCTTGTCAGCAGATCAATTGTTACATGCCGCACAAGATCGAGAACGATATCGGCAAATTGTTATGGAAGCTACCCACGCCTAAAAATTTGGGCACGGTACTTAAAGAAGAAGAAGTGCAAATTGGAGGTATTTTATTTTTGTATATTTGGTGTTCATACATTGTCAATTTCCTATAGCTTTCAACGTATATGGGGGTTTTTTTAGTACACCAATATTTGTGGTTTAAATCTAATATATTCAAGTTACGAATAGTCCTTAAGTAGCTGACGTTTTTTGAAATAGCTCTAGCTATACTGTAAGTTAAAAAAATTAAAAATAAGTTTCTCCTGTTTTGAGATTTTAATATAAATACTATTTTTGGTTTGGAATTATCTTCTATATCAAAATAAGCCACAATCCTTCAGTATTTACTATTCAGATTCAGGTAGATACATTTTACTCCCAAAATTATAATATAACAGGACAAAGGACTGGCCATAACATTGATATCGGTAAATCCGTACCTGCTGGTTCGCACATTGTGTCACAAGCTAGTATTTAAAAGCAATTCAAGAATTCTTGAAAATTGACTAAACGCTGTTGCCAAATCTATCCGCTAAAAAAAAATTTCTAATAATTTTGATTTTTTGGTAGAAAAAAAATCGGCAGATTAATTTGAAAATTAAGATTTTTGGGTAGAAAAAAAGGAGAATTAGGTAGATTTGACAGGGATTCGGTAGATCTACCGAAAAATCGGTAGCTGTGGCATCACTGTATTTGAGGTAAGTCTGCCCCCCCCTATTATGAAATTCTAGATCCGTGCCTGACCTCTAAGTTTGTCTTTCGATTATGGCTATATAATAATCGCTTTTACGTTTTACTGAATGTAAAGAAGAGTAAATGACGAACTCAGAAAAATGGTGTACCCCAAGGAAGCATTCTGGTCTCGTTTAACATCTACACGAACGACCAACCAATGCACCCCCATCTTGGTATAGCTGTAGTAGGGAAAACCTTCGCACATATTAAACGTGATGCCCATCTATTACAAACTCACTAGAATTAAACCCTGCTATATAAAACCCAAGTGTGTGCATTCCGTCTCAACACCTATGAGAATTCATTGCAGCACAAATAGGTAGGTATAAGTTTATAGTCTAAGAGCTAGTGAACCCTTCGACTAACGGTCGTCCTGGAAGGCTAAAAATTTTTCTAGTGATAATTCATACCACACCAAGGCTAAAAACCATGACCTGGCAGGCCTCAGCGGTGCACGTGTATCTACTAGGTGAATCGAAAAGTGCAAATTTAGGGGGTAAAATAAACTTTCTCCTGTAAGGTTTAAATTTAAGTATGTGTTTGAGTAAGTCATTTATAAGAAATGTGTACAATGACAGGCAAATCTAAAAAGCATAAGATCTTGCCAGGCGAGGGGAAAGATTATGGGTTTTTCCTAAAATTATTCTTTTTGCATCGAACAAATTTTTTTTAGGTTTTTTAATCATTTCAAACAGAAAACGTCTTTTGTGATTTTTGTCTTAAGTTAATAATTTTTGTTATATGAGCGATTGAAAATTTTGAAAATTGAGAAATCGGCTATTTTTAACCCTAAATCGGACATTTATCTAAAAATTTCAATGTTGCCAAGGTACGTAGATATTCTTTAAACATTTATTGATGAAATCCCGAAGAGTTTTTTGCAATAAAATATCGAAAACCCCTTTGTTTTTTTAATTGCTAATCAAGCGTGTGCGACACTGTAGTATAAGTGAGGACGTTTGAGTTTGCATAAATTCATTATCTCGAGAATGGGCAAATTTCAAGAGAAATCCTCAGACAGGTTGATTTTTATTTTTGAATTAGGACTTTTTGGCATATATATAATACTAGTGACGTCATCCATCTGGGGGTGATGACGTAATCGATGATTTTTTTAAATAAGAGTTGGGGTTGTGTGATAGCTCATTTAAAAGGTTATTTAATTCTCTATTCAGTAGTATAAACATTAACATAATTATTTATACAGAGTGTACAAAAAAAATTTTTTTCTATTTGTTAAATTAAATCAAAGTTAATTTAATAAAAAAAAATTTTTGTGCACTCTGTATAAATAATTATGTTAATGTTTATATCATTGAATAGAAAATTCAATAACCTTTCAAATGAGCTATCACACAACCCCTACTATCATTTAAAAAAATCATCGGTTACGTCATCACGCTCAGATGGATGACGTCACTAGTATTATATATATGCCAAAAAGTCCTAATTTAAAAATAAAAATCGACCTGTCTGAGAATTTCTCTTGAAATTTGTCCATTCTCGAGATAATGAATTTATGCAAACTCAAACGTCCTCACTTATACTACAGTGTCGCACCTGCTTGATTAGCAATTAAAAAAACAAAGGGGTTTTCGATATTTTATTGCAAAAAAACTCTTCGGGATTTCATCAATCAATGTTTAAAGAATATCTACGTACCTTGGCAACATTGAAATTTTTAGATAAATGTCCGATTTAGGGTTAAAAATGGCCGATTTCGCAATTCTCAAAATTTTCAATCGCTTATATAACAAAAACTATTAACTTAAGAGAAAAATCACTAAAGACGTTTTCTGTTTGGAATGATTCAAAAAACCTAAAAAAAATTATTCGATGCAAAAAGAATAATTTTAGGAAAAACCCCTAATCTTTCCCCTCGCCTGGCAAGGTCTTATGCTCTTCAGAATCGCCTGTCATTGTACACATTTCTTCTGAATGACTTACTCAAACACATACTTAAATTTAAACCTTACAGGAGAAAGTTTATTTTACCCCCTAAATTTGCACTTTTCGATTCACCTGGTAGATACACGTGCACCACTGAGGCCTGCCAGGTCATGGTTTTTAGTCTTGGTGTGCTATGAATTATCACTAGAAAAATTTCTAGCCTTACAGGACGACCGTTAGTCGGAGGGTTCACTAGCTCTTAGACTATTAGTGGTGTATTTGCTTTATGAATTTTCGCTACTTTATAAAAATTATGTGTCCTGTAATGAGATGTAAATAATTTTCTCTAGTAATCGGATAAATACTCTAAACTTAAAGTTCTACATCTTGTTTTACAAAGACTTCGTTGGGTCTTGAGTCGTTGGTTAATTTACTGTAAGGTCCATTTGTACTTATTTATAATTATCTTTTCCTCAAAATCTTGGTTTTAACTACTTTTTGCTTATATTTTGTTTAATTTTATAAATTTTTCCAGTTCAATTTTACACAGAATACAATAAAGACGTTATTAGAGATACGGTGATGATATAAGGACCCGAGCAGGACTGACAATAAATTGGCAACGATTTCAATGGACATAACCGACTAATGCAACATATTGAGCAATTTTAGGCCTCAATTGGGGCTATATGTAGTAACATTAATTATGATAACACATTTGTGTTTTACTGTTAGTTATAATAAAAACAAAGTTTGCACACTGCATAGTGCATTCGTTTTTCCTTTCTATGTCTCTAGGATTTTCTTTTTTTTTTCTATCATTCTTCTTCCCCTATTGGATTTCAAATGACTTCATCCTCTTGATGAATAATAAATTGAAGTATTTTGAGACTTTACTAGATTTTTAAAACAATATCAGTAGTTCTTGTGCCATGCTCCAAATTAATTTCAAATAACCAATTTATACAAAACGGAAGAACATAAATTGAAACGGATGAGTGACTCCATAGAACGGCACATCCGTCATTAGTATACCGCGACGAAACCTTCTATTCCTGAAAACCTGTCACATCTTGGCATATGTGAAAGAAACTGATATAATTTATAATATTGAGCTACACTGGAAAAAATGAAAAATCGTGAATTTTAATTAGTTCCAATTATTAAAATCTAAAAAAGCAAGAGTAGGAGTAAATAATCTTGAAGAGATTTTTAATTTTTTTTTTCTGTTGAGTATAAGATTTTCCAGGCCTCTCTTAACAAACACTTTCCCTTCAATAACCAATTAAAATAAATCATACTTATCAATTATTTCACATAATATTACAAAAGTACTCCAATTTCCGTTTTCCTATCTGAGGAGCACATTACATTATTTACCCACTCTGCGGACACCTTTATATTTCGTTAGTCGATTAACCTATGAGATCAACAGTATCTGTCTGTAGCATCACATCTCGAAACTCTCCAGCATCTTCTTAGATGTCTCCGAGAGAGTCCAAGCTTCTATTTCGTAAAGCAAATCCGATATTATATAGCCAAGATTTTGTTGTTAGACGTAGATCTCGACTTTTAAAAATCGAACAGGTGTATTACTAAATACGAACAAGACTTTTGCCATGCGGAGTTTTTGTTTATACAGAATTATCCCATCACTATTTACACTGATATTCATATTTGCACTCCATTAATGCACCTGCACAAGAAATTAAAAGAAATCGCCGAAAACTAGTCAATGGAAACAACTATCTGAACTATCCCAAAGCTTAAAAGACAAAAACTGACAGAATACAACACATAACGATTACCATAACATGTCCATCTATAACAGAAAGTGAGGTTACATGAGCAAAACAAACGGCAAAAAATGAAAAAGCACTTGGCCCCGATGAAGTAAGTGCTGAAATATTTAAGTTTTTGGAAGAATGGAATAAAAGCAATCTATGGTCTCTTTGACAATGGTACCTACTGGGATATTACCAACTGATTGACTTAAGTCGGCATTTGTTACAACATCAAAGAAATATCGTGCAAGTATATGCAATGATTATTTTCCGATAGGTCTGAAGAGTCACATTCTGAAGATCTTAGATAATAGAGGAGAGAATTAGCAATAATCAATTCTGATTTAGGAGTACATACACAGTTTAGTAAGAGAAAAGCCTTGTTTAGTGTACAAATATAAATATACAAATACTGAAACAGGAATTCAGAGATATAGATCAAAATTTTACATCCGTGCAACCTAATTTGAAAAAGTTTTTCGCGAGGTCCGATATAACAAAATGCCAGAAATATTAAGAGCAGTTGGATTGGAAATATAAAGATTCGGAAAAAGGTTTTTAAATAATTACAAATCTACACCGGCATCAAGTACCAAGAATAACATTTGAACAAAAACTGTAAAGTGAAATAAATATAAAAATGGGAGAGAGACAGGACTGTATACTTTTGCGTTTTATCTTTACCGTGTATTCAGAGAAAACATTTAAGTAAGCCTTTATAGGACTGGATCCCGCGTACCAAAAAAAAGTTGATTAATAGCAAGCTGAAAATTTGTTAATAGCCTAACGGTGTCTAGTCGGAAAAACTTTGATGTATGGGAACACTGGAACAGGGTAAGTTTTAACTGTAGAACAGGTTACAGGTCTCGAATGTCAGACTACGAAAACGTCCCATGTATTTTGTCGGATAGAACTTCCAATTGATTTGTTATCCTTTCATTAAGAGGAAACAGTAGCGATCAACAGGTAGCGAAAACGCGTTCCAAGATTGCGGCTGTAATTTTGAATATTTTTTCGAGATATTTGGCACACGTATTCGTAATATAATAAAGAATAGCGGTACAGAGCCCAATTTGAAAAATATATTAGTATGTGGAAATTACTCTGTAATTAAATACAATATTAAAAAAACGAGCCTCTACCGCCATTAAGAAGAACAAAAAAATACACTTTCTAAAGTGTATTTTTTTGTTCTTCTTAATGGAGGTACAGGCTCGTTTTTTTAATATTGTATTTAATTACAGAGTAATTTCCCCATATTAATATATTTTTAAAATTGGGCTCTGTACCGCCATTCTTTATTATATTACGAATACGTGTGCCAAATATCTCGAAAAAATATTCAAAATTACAGCCGCAATCTTGGAACGCGTTTTTACTACCTGTTGATCGCTACTGTATCACCTTAAACTCTCATACAAAAATCAGACTGCTATTTACCACCTATATAATTCCTGACATTTGACATGTTCTGCGTGTCGGACTTAAAAATGCCCAACATATTTGTCGACAAACATTTTTTCATATATTATATAAAGTTTGCTTACGAATAAACTTAAAAACAACCTGCTAGTTTTCACAATAATTATAAACTTGTCAGGTGACACGTTCCACAATTAAAACTTCCCCTATTCCAGTGTTCTCATACATTAAAGTTTGTCCGACTAGACACCGTAAAGTTATTAACAAATTTTCAGCTTGCTATTTCTAGTCAGTATAAAATATGGACTACAAATGAACGTTAAGAAAACCAAGTTCATGATTATTTCTAAGCAACACACAGTAGGAAGGCTAGATATCGAGGGAAAACAAGTATAAAGAGTAAATTCCTACAAATATCTGGGAACCTGGGTAACAGAAAACAACGACCACGGTAGAGAAATCAGGACACGCATCGAAATTGCAAGAAAGGCATTCACAAAAATTAAAAAAAAATGTTTTTTAATCGAGACCTTCCTCTGGAGATGAGAATAAGAGCTTTAAGATGCCTTAAGATGTGTTCTCGACTTTATTATACGGAATGGAAAGCTGGATACTGAAAGTAGACAACACAAAGAAGGTGCGAGGTGATAAAGAACATCAAAACAAGAAAGCTGGAGTATTTGGGACACATTAGTAGAGGTACGAAAAATGAGATATTACGGCTCATAATGCAGGGCAAAATTAAGGGGAAAATACCATAGGTAGAAGAAGAATTTCCTGGCTGAAAAACTTAAGAGAGTGGCTATACCACTCAGCTCAGTAGATCTTTTCAGAGCCGCCACCAATAAGGTACGGGTAGCTATGATGATAGCCAACCTCCGATAGGAGAGGGAACTACAAGAAGAAGCCGTAAAAGCAAAGAATATGGATTTCAGATCAACACCGAAAAAAAATAAGGATCATAGACAGGACAAATATGATCTACTGCACCAACTGCAGTTGGTGCTCCCTACTTGGGCTCCCTAATAACCAACAATGGCGATTACTCCTCAGAAACTAAGGGTAGACTAGCAACCTGTCAATTCTGTCAAATTACTTCCGCCACATAGCCAGAAGAACGGACACCATGGAACTACTGGTAGTAGAAGGAAAGGTTAAAGCTGGAAGACCAAGATCTCCACCACGATAGGCAGATCAACTGAAGACTCTGGTAGGAAAATCCCTTTATAAGCCTTCCACCTGGCACAGGATCGCAGCTAATAGAGACAGCAAGCTAACAACAATATTGAGAGTGTCACCACGCCTTAACAGGAGTTCATATAATAAAGAGGTGATCTCTAATAATACTAGGCATATTCCTCCTTCTTTATTGGAATCCAGTAAGCTTTTGTAGTATTGAAACAAAATTCTTGATAAATCTCTCTAAGAAAATTTGACTTCAGTCATAATTTGTTGAATGTTTCTCAGTGTATTCGCCTAGTTCAAGTCAAAATTAAAATTATACTGTCGGTACATCAGATGTTCGTGTAGAAAAAGCGAGCAAAGACCGGTGTCACGGCTCATAAATGTTCACTTATGTTTCCATTAATGCCGCCGCTAGATGCTATTAGCACTTGTATTTATACTCAGATACACACTTATTTGCCAAATGAAACTATTGAATGTGGGTCTATGTGTTTTCAAAGGAAAACTGCCAAAATACCAACCAATTTGGTGTCTTGGGAGAGATTGAGTTAGTTTTCTTTTAGAGTTAATTAGTTTGAAGATCAAGTCATACATTGGTTTGAAACACGAAAAATAAATATGGTTCAGTGGAAGTTTACAGAAATTATAATTTATGTTTTTATTAACATAACTTTTATAATAAGGCTAACTGTTCATTTGATAATACTTCATCATCATCATCATCATTCAATCCGGATCTATCCACTGCTAGATATAGGTCTCTCTCAGTCTTTTCCATGCATATTTTCAATGCCTAACATTGAGCGTTCCATGGCTCTTTGGGTAACACAAATTTTATTTCTTACTTTCTTGGTTATTGTTAAAGTTTCTGCACCATATGTAAGTACTGGCAACACACACTGATCAAAGAGTTTTCTTTTGAGACACATAGGCAGTTTTGACTTAAGGACATAGCTCAGCTTGCCGAATGGCACCCAAGTGAGTCCTATGCGGCGGCTTATTTCGCACGTTTGATTATCTCTTCCTACGCGTATGTGTATAACACTAAACGTGTAAAAAAATAATGACAACTTTGGTACCCAACCAGAACATCAATAATTATTCCTGCCAATCATAACCTATGATTGGCATTGATAATAAGACCCATGAACTGAGGAGAAGAATCTGTCTTGGGTGGGCGGCATATGGAAAATTCAGAGAAACTTTGAAAAGTGAGCTGCCCACATACCTGAAGAGAAAAGTATTTGATCAATGCTTCCTTTAAGTGTTGACATATGGGGCATAAACACTTACATTAGTACAAAAGTTTAACTTACAGAACTGAGGTTCGCAAAGAGCAAAATGGAGCGATCCATGTTAGAAATAACTCTGCAAGACAAAATAATAAACAAAAAGATCAGGAGGTAAATCTAGGTCATCGAAAGGATAGTCAGACTAACGTGGAGATTGGCAGGACGCATAGCTAGAATGAGAGATGGGCGATGGACAAAGAGGAAATAAGAGGTTATTGTGATGGAGACCAGCAAGAAGTGTCGGTCGACCACCTTCACTATGGACTGACGATTTAAGAAGGCTAAATAAAAACTGGATGAGAGCGGCTCAGGATAGACGAGGTAAGAAACACCAGGAAGAGACCTATGTTCAGCAGTGGGCTTTTGAGGTTGAATGATGATGAATGAAACGTGTGTTTCCATTAATGCCACCGCTAGATGCCATTAGCGCTTGTATTTATACTAAGATACGCACTTATTTGCCAAATGAAACTATTGAATGTGGATTTATATGTTTTTAAAGGAAAACTGCCAAAATACCATCCAAGTTGGTGTCTTGTGAGAGATTGAGTTAGTTTTCTTTTAGAGCTAATTAGTTTGAAGTTTGAAGATCAAGTCATACATTGGTTTGAAAGACGAAAAATAAATATGGTTCAGTGGAAGTTTACAGAAATTATAATTTATGTTTTTATTAACATAACTTTTATAATAAGGTAACTTTTTAATATCCACTACTGGATATAGGTCTCCCTCAGTCTTTTCCATGCATTTCCAATACCTAACATTGAGCGTTCCATGGCTCTTTGGGTAACACAAATTTTATTTCTTACTTTCTTGGTTATTTTTAAAGTTTCTGCACAATAGGTAAGTACTGGCAACACACTTTACTTTTGTTCTTTACAAAAGTTTCTAGCATCAAAAATAAACGAGCTAAGCTGAAAAAAAGTTGTTCCTTTTTTTTTGGTAAAAAAAAATCGTGAAAATCTCCCTGCTCTTCCCCTAAATAAAATCAATAGTTACCGCTTCATCATTTACTTCAAATGTACTGATGTGATCTTGATTATTGATATGAGATAATATTCTTATTTGTCATTTAATTTAATCAATGCATTAATCATAATCTAATTAATTTACCAGATCACATATCAATGTTTTTCAATCTCAGGGCGAATTATAAAATTAATTACTTACTCTCGTGGCTTCTAAGTATTTCTCAATGGTTCCTAATCGGGATAGGAAAGAAAAGAGTAAAATAATACACACATATGGGTTACAATTATAATCAAAATATTGTTTATTTTATTTAAATGGCAATCACTGCTTAATATTTGCTAGATCTTATTTTTCTTAAACATAACATTTACAAATGGGAATCTTATTTCCTTTTGGTTTCCAATTGAAAGTTTTTATTAACATTTAACTATTAGGATTTATTAGCAACAATTCTATTTAAGTTTGATGAAGCTTTTCTGATATTATTTATTATGTTCTTCAATTTATAATGTGGTATTTAATACGAAAAACCCATACATTCATGTCCAAACAAATGAGACTGACCTTTTTCTGGTGAACTGAGAATGTCTTCACACAAGACCCGTTTCCTGCTATCCTTGGCTGCGATCAAAACCTCGTCCTGGCTTTCAGTAATGTTCTCCTTTGAAAACTAGCTCGTATAGCTATCGTTCCTGCTTCTGTCGTGATGCTGTATTCTACCTTTTTCGAAACTGCAATCAGCTACCGGGACACTCTTGGCTCAAGGAGGTTCTTTTACTCTCAACCTGGCCTACCTCTCGTTCCACGATAGATACTCCACACTCACGGAACTACACCGGCTTTCTCACTCTCCGTACACTACCGTCTACTACTGGACTTCACTTCTCCACAGCTCAAACTGATCTCTATTTTCAGTCATTCACCTACTTTCTAAATATCCCTTCCAGATTCACAAATCAACCTTCCACCACCAACTCTCATTCGCAGTCCTCCTCAAAACCAATTTTTAATCTTTCTAAATATGCTTAATGGATTTCCAAAAAAAATAGTTAATTCCCATTCTAAAATTACTTTCTACTATTTACAAAATTTAATGACCTATTATCTACTTCAACTGAGTCTTATTTAGCATAGGCTAATGATCGAACCTTCCGCGAACAACGATAATGGTACGCGCCATTCACTTTGTTTATTCTAAGCGCATTGTCCCGAGTTTCGTAAGCTTCTTCTAATCACTTCTTAAAATTAAATATAACAATTTGTTGTATACAGGTTGTTCTAAATTTATATGCCCGTGGTTGAGAAAATTGAAAATATTTTATATTAAATTGAATTCTGCTTATAATTATCAAAATTTAATTTTCATATCAAATAGAAATATAACAAATCCCCGCCTTGTATTCGATAAAATTTATCTGCATTTTTAAATAAATTTTCTCGAGGCAAAACCAACTCCCTGTATATTTCCTAACTTTAATCTACGTCTTATACCCCTTCTTCTTGTATTACTCTAATTAGTCCCACCTGTAGAGTAATTGTTTCCTTATTTTCAGTGTCCTCATCCTGTGTTAGAGTGTCGGCTATTATGTTGTCTTTCCCTTTTTCCCATATCAATCTTCTGTCTTTTTCCTCAGATTTTTCACATACTTTTACCGTGTATTCTGCATCCTCGTTTTCATATGCCTCCCCTTCAAATGTCACTGTTTCGATCATATCTTTTTCGCTTTCATTTGTTAGCTTTATTTCTTCTTCTCCTGAGCTCATCTCTTCTTTTGAGGAATCCCAGTTTTCTTTTGCTTTTGATACTCTCAATTTTTCTTCTTCTGGGCTCAACTCTTCTTTTGAGGAGCCACAGGTTTCATTTTCTTTTGTCTTTTTCTGACTTTTTCTCCCTTTTCTTCTTTGTCCTTGCTTCGTTGCCAAATTCATTTCCACTGTTTGTTCTTTACCTGATTCGTCCGTATTTTGTTTCTCCTGTTCCTTGTCCTGTTCTTCTTCTTTTTCTTCTGTTAGATTCATCGTATTATTTTTAAAATCTATCACTACATGTTTTTCTGCCAATTCGTCAACTCCTACTATCATGTCATGTGACATGTTTGGCATTATTACACATTGTAGTGCATACATCTTCTTACCCAGTCGTACCATTACTCGTATGCCTTCATTTATAGTTGCCAATGTCCGTTTGTTTGCGCCCACTAAATTTACCCTAGGTATTTTGTAAATTAAATTTGTTAAGTTAACTTCTTCTATTAGTTTTCTGTTGACCAATGTTATTTCAGATCCAGTGTCTATCATAATTTTAATTGGTTTCTCGTTGATAAATCCATCCACAAATTTTAAATTAACTCCATTTTTCTTTTCGTTGTTTCTTGCCAATTTAATAAACTCCTTGGGGTTACAAAAGATTCCTGTTTGATTTTTGGTTTTTAGTGAGCGCCGTCGTGAAAAGACGCCGGTTGCTCATCGTTGTTTATATTTTCGTCATAATATCTCTCTCCGTCATATTCATCTGTCTGGGTATTATTTACTTCTCTTCTATTTTCTCTTGGTCTGTCGGATCTGTTTCGGTTTTCTCGATATCCCTGTTCATTTTGTCTACCATTATTTCTGTTTTCTTGATTTGAGCGTGTGATGTTTCTACTCTGGTATTCTCGATTTCTGTCCTCATTCCATTGCCCATTTCTTTGTTCATAATTTCCTCTTCCGTTGTCTCTATTTTCGTTTTCCCTTCTGGGATTAAAATCTCGTCTTGTATAGTCCCTCCTATTTTGATTTCTATCTCTGTAATCCTGTGTTTCTCGGGGCCTGTAATCTTCTCGCGACCTTCTTGATTTTCTTTCTCTTAAACGTGATTCTCTTATTTGTAGGAATTGGCATAAACTATCTATGTCTTTGTAGTTTTGCAATGTGATATGGTCTTCCAGCGTTTCTTCGAAATGTCTTGCAATCAGTTCGACTAATTGTTCCGATGAGTAATTATATTGTAAATGTTTTGCGTTATAGTAAATTTGTAATGCATATGTCCTTTCTGATATACCCATCCTATCATTGTATTTCCCATTTTGCAATTCCTTGTTAATTTCCAATTGTTGGACTTTTCCCCAGAAATAATTCAAAAATTTTTGTTCAAATTGTTGCCAACTGTCAAATTCTTCTTCCTTGCAATCGAACCATAGGCTTGCTTCATATTTTAGATGGTTTCTGATAGTTTCTTTTGCTGTTTCGAAATTTCCGATGTGCTGTATTTTCTTTTTCAGGCTATTTATGAACGGCACTGGGTGTAATCTTCTTACGTCCCCGCCAAACCTTATCTTCACGTCATCTGTGCTATGTATAACCATTTCTCTTCTTTCTCCGACATTCTGTTGCGTATTGATTTCCGCAATCTTTTTTTCCACTTCTTCTATGTCTGCTTGAATAGCGTTTTGCAACTTGTTTTCCAAACTTTCCATTTCTTTTTTCTGGCAATTCGTTATCTCCTTTATTTTATTTTGAATTTTCATTTCTTGTTCTTTCATCTCGTTTTTCATTGTTGTCAAACATCCTTTTACTTCCTTTTCATACTTTCCTATGCGTTCCTCCATTTTCTTGTTGTTCTCTTCTATTGCTTGTTTCATTTTTTGTTGTGTTTCATCCATTTTTTGATCTAATTTTTGTTGTGTTTCATCCATTTTTTGTTGTGTTTCATCCATTTTTTGATCCAATTTTTGTTGTGTTTCATCCATTTTTTGTTGTGTTTCATCCATTTTTTGATCCACTTTATCAACTTTCTTTGATGTTTCTTCTTGATTTTTATCCATTGTCCTTTTTGCTTCATCCATTGCTTGTTTTGTTTCTCTTTGATTGTCATCCAGTTTTTGTTCCATTCTTTGTGACTGGAGTTGCATCATTTGTAATAATTTATCTATTCCTGATAATTCTTGCTGTTCTGATGCCATGATTGTCGTGTCTAAAATATCTTCTTGGTCTGAATTATTCTCTTGATTTGAATGTTCTTTTTGTTTTTTGGTGTCTTTGCTTTGGCTTCTTGTCACAGACATTTGTTTTCAAGAAGTACTGTCCCCGCCAAATATGAAATTTTACTAGTATGTTACCAAGACGACTTTTTCTCACCCAAATATTATAAATTGTCAATAAATATATCAAATGTAAATATCGTAAAAATAAAATATTAAATCAGTTATGTAAAATTTGTACCTAAAGAGATCTAAAATTTTATGTTATCAAATGTAAGTATCTCACTTTTTACCACAGGCATATAAATTTTCAAATACCGGCTTTACTCTTTCTATCCTTCAAATTTGCCACTAGAAATACTTTTCCATGCTTTCCACGTTGGACGACAGTTGATGTGATCTTGATTATTGATATGAGATAATATTCTTATTTGTCATTTAATTTAATCAATGCATTAATCATAATCTAATTAATTTACCAGATCACATATCAATGTTTTTCAATCTCAGGGCGAATTATAAAATTAATTACTTACTCTCGTGGCTTCTAAGTATTTCTCAATGGTTCCTAATCGGGATAGGAAAGAAAAGAGTAAAATAATACACACATATGGGTTACAATTATAATCAAAATATTGTTTATTTTATTTAAATGGCAATCACTGCTTAATATTTGCTAGATCTTATTTTTCTTAAACATAACATTTACAAATGGGAATCTTATTTCCTTTTGGTTTCCAATTGAAAGTTTTTATTAACATTTAACTATTAGGATTTATTAGCAACAATTCTATTTAAGTTTGATGAAGCTTTTCTGATATTATTTATTATGTTCTTCAATTTATAATGTGGTATTTAATACGAAAAACCCATACATTCATGTCCAAACAAATAAGACTGACCTTTTTCTTTTGAACTGAGAATGTCTTCACACAAGACCCGTTTCCTGCTATCCTTGGCTGCGATCAAAACCTCGTCCTGGCTTTCAGTAATGTTCTCCTTTGAAAACTAGCTCGTATAGCTATCGTTCCTGCTTCTGTCGTGATGCTGTATTCTACCTTTTTCGAAACTGCAATCAGCTACCGGGACACTCTTGGCTCAAGGAGGTTCTTTTACTCTCAACCTGGCCTACCTCTCGTTCCACGATAGATACTCCACACTCACGGAACTACACCGGCTTTCTCACTCTCCGTACACTACCGTCTACTACTGGACTTCACTTCTCCACAGCTCAAAACATTCTGATCTCTATTTTCAGTCATTCACCTACTTTCTAAATATCCCTTCCAGATTCACAAATCAACCTTCCACCACCAACTCTCATTCGCAGTCCTCCTCAAAACCAATTTTTAATCTTTCTAAATATGCTTAATGGATTTCCAAAAAAAATAGTTAATTCCCATTCTAAAATTACTTTCTACTATTTACAAAATTTAATGACCTATTATCTACTTCAACTGAGTTTTATTTAGCATAGGCTAATGATCGAACCTTCCGCGAACAACGATAATGACCTATTATCGATTTCACTTGAGTCTTATTTAGCATAGGCTAATGATCGAACCTTCCGCGAACAACGATAATGGTACGCGCCATTCACTTTGTTTATTCTAAGCGCATTGTCCCGAGTTTCGTAAGCTTCTTCTAATCACTTCTTAAAATTAAATATAACAATTTGTTGTATACAGGTTGTTCTAAATTTATATGCCCGTGGTTGAGAAAATTGAAAATATTTTATATTAAATTGAATTCTGCTTATAATTATCAAAATTTAATTTTCATATCAAATAGAAATATAACAGTACATATGTGTATTTTTTATATGATCTGTAAATTTGAACGGTTTTAAGTGATTATTAAAAAAAAAAGTTGGTTTTTTATTTTTTTAAAATTTTCTAAAAATTTTGGAAAAATTTCCTTTTTTAAAATAACTAAATAAGTATTAGTGATACTAAAAATCTCAAAGAATAAAAAAACGTAGCTTTTGCTGTTACAATATAAAAGTTTCATTTTGTTTTTATGTAATACAAAAGTTGGTTAAGATATGGCTGTTCAAATTTTGCATACACTCGTGATCAGTGACTCGTTCAAGCCGTTTTAACTAAGGTACCTGACCCAAATAAGGCCCGTCTTATTTAATTAATTTTAAATAAATATTAAATATTCGATTTAATTTCTCAAAGCAATGGAAAACGAATGGAAGCTTTATGCTCTTTCATTTTACTATGGTACAGTTTATCAAATTTTAATACTTTTAAAGTTATAACGGTTTTTTCAAAATCAGTGTTGTGGGCCTTATTGGGTACAGTAGTTCCAAAAAAGGCCTACCAGTTGATCCAAATAAGGCCCACCTTTTTTTGATTGTTATTTTAATTTGTTCATTAATTTGGTACATGATTTTAAATGTTAATAACATTAGATACTGTTAACTATTTTTGGGGGTGTTTTATTGCAAGATATCCAAGATATTGCAAGATAAAGGCATTTATTAAATCAGAGACATACGTTTATTCACATTTAATAAATTTTAAATTTTTTTAATAATCCGCAGTCTAGAAATCACACTTTGGACAAACAAATGAAGGTGTTTTGTCTCTGCTTGTTAATCCTAAACATTCTTCGTGTACGTATTTAAGGCATTTGGTGCGCAGCCTCATATCTGCTATTCTGTCCTCTTGACACAAGTAGCAAAACCAGCTCTATACTTTTCTCATGAGTTTGAAACCTTAGACTGCAATCCACTTGGACCTTCTTCAAGAATATCTTTTAAGGAAGGTTGAATTTTTCCTTTATCTTTCTTTTCATTGAGGGATTTTAGTTTTATATTATGTTCTTCTTTTTTTGGTTTCGTCTGTTTCCCTTTATTACTAATAGGTTTTTGTCTTGATTTTTATCCTTTTCAGTAAATAAAGCTTTACTTACGGGTGGGTTGTGATTGCGCGCAGCGGTCAAATACTTCCTGGGGTACTGAAATTTACCTTTAAGAGGGTTGCTGTGATTGCGCGCAACGGAAGGATTAAGGCAGGTAAACAAAATATTGTGATTGCGCGCAGCGGTCAAATACCTCCTGGGGTACTCTACACTCTAATACCCGAAAGTTAGGTTTGGACCGAAGGGTTAGGTCTTCCTCCTTTGAAAATTGTACTGTATAATATATAATATATATATATATAATATATTAATTTTTTAATTAATTAATCAATATTATAATAGGGTATCCTCGTCTAATAAAGATTTCATAGATATACCTATGTTATTTTATTCATTCTTTCAAGTACCTAAACCTAATACATTTACATTACATTGGTTATTTTTGTATCACAAATAAAATAAATATTTAACTTTAAAGAGACACACAGTATTTAATACATATTATACCTTCATATTATTAAAGAAACACTATTTAGTTTTTTTTATCACAACTATTTCAATGTAGTATTCACTTGTTATTATCTTAATTTTTTAAAATTAGCAGAATTTCCGTTCAAAACGAATAAGAAGTAAATAAAACTTCCGTTTACTATAATTTACGACTTTGCGCGCAATCACAGCATACCTTTTTAAAGACGTGCGCGCAATTGCACCATTGGCTTAGACACCCTGTTGAGAACCCTGACCGCTGCGCGCAATTGCAGTCTGCCCTTACTTACTGTAACCGCTCTATAATTAAGTGACTTTGCTCGGGGCTGGACAATTTTCTTTTTTATTTCAGGTGTAGGAAGAAATTCCTGAAAGGAAGTCTCCAAAATACCTTCGTCATTTCTGGAATCATCGTGAAAAGATAAGATGTCGGAAACTAAAGTTGTACTTGAATCTGGCGAAGAATAAATCTTTCTTTTCTGACACTTTTTCTTAGAGGGGTCTCGTTCTTGTATCATTGGTGCCTGGCTGTCATCGGTCCTCGATTGTGTAAGCGATGGAGTATCTTCTTCATTTACGTTATCTTGCCTCGACAGTTCAGATGGAGCCAATGCTTGTTCCGGGATAACATTAGGGTCAAACGGATAGATGCCTGTGGCACGAAACCCAATTGAAATATTATGAGGTGTAGCAGCTCTTGGCCAGACTTTGGAAAATATTTTTCCGAAAATTCTTTTATTAATCGTACGCCCTTCGTCAGTTTTTGTGATGGTCCAGTACAAGTACAACAAAACCTCTTGGTCCCAATATTCTTCAAAAGGCGCAAATACAGATTTGTCCATCGACTGTAGCACGTGTGTAGTGTTGCTAGGAATATAAAAAAGGTGTAATGTCATGGAAGTCAGCTGCATCAACAATACCTGCGTCTAAGTGAGACTTAGCTCTATCGAAAATAAGTAAAACGGGACCTTGTGGTTTAAACTTTGCAAAGTGGTGTACCCATTTTATAAAGGTTGATGTTGTCATTGATCCTTTCCCTGTCATTTCAATGGTCGAACCAGCTGGAAGAATATCTTGTCACTGTGGCTGCATTCTTTTTCCTTTGAAGGGAATCATAGGAGGTATAATTTGGCTCAGAGCGTTTTCACATGAAACTATAGTAACATTTTCACCATGTTCAGGAGAAACCATATGTACCCTTTTTGATCCTTTTTTAGCATAGACTGATTGTTATTTATGTAGAGAAAGTCGACATCCTTTCTCATCTATATTAAAGATCAAATGCGGTTTATCAAAAATGTTCAATTTAGACAGCACCTCTTTTAACTTGTTATAATAGTCGTTTACTATAAACTTATTAAGTTTGGCTGCTCTTCCAGGGTTCATGCTTTGTGTTTTTCTTTTTGTGACCTCTGGGTGACGTTTTTAATAACAGGCTTAAATAAATAAACATTGCTGAAAATATACAGGCACCAAATAAGGCCCGCGGGCCTTGTTTAGAACTCTACCGGTGGGCCTTAATAGGGACAGCTTCTTTACCCGTGTCTTGTCCTGTATTTTTATAAAAAACTATAAATACTCAAACGTTACAATAAGTTATTTTACATGTTGTCTATTATATAAATTATAAGCTATCAGATCATATATAACACAATTATTTATCACTTTTATTTCAAAACTTATCAATAAATTCATAAATACCTGAAAATAGTAATTTGATGTGCGCCTAGCGTGTCTGGAGAAGCAACTGACATCAACATGGCGTAGTCACACTTAACTTTGATTTAACCACCTTGAGAAACATTCGATTTTTTTTAGTAAAAACAATCAATAGGCTTTATTTGGAACCGGGCCTTATTTGGGTCAGGTACCTTATAACTCTTTCAAAAATAAGCACTTTAAACTGGTGAAACTGTCAGATCATATAAAAAATAGATCAGTAAAGTATATTGTTTGCAAAGCGGTAACGAATAATTTCATTTGGGGAGCTAAACACGGGGAGATTTTCACGAGGTTTTGCCAAAAAAAAGGGAGCTATTTTATTTTGAGCGTAAGTCGCTTATTTTTAGTGCTAGAGACTTTTGTAAACAATTAGAATAAAGCTTTTTTAATAAAGTTTAAATGAGTTTTTTAAAAGTTTTTAAAAAAGCTTTAAAATTTTAAATGAGCTTTTCCCGAAAATTGCTTAATTTTTTGGTTATTTCACATGAAAATATTCGATTTGGAATTGGACGAATAAAAACGTATTTAGATGAGCTATAACTTTCTTTTCGCTGGAACTAGGTATAGACTTCACGAATAAACAACTCTTTTCATTTTTTTCCAACCTACATTTTTGCTACAACCCTTTTTTTCCAATAAAATATTTACTTTTTGAGTTATTTGCGAAAAACCGGCTGAAAATGTAGTTTTTTTTGTCAAAAAATATTCATTTTTAATCGCGAATAACTCGAAAAGTATCAACTTACACAAAAAACTCTATAGAACAAAAGTTGCTTATAATCAGTCAATTTATCCATTTCCGGGCTTATCTTGAACGTATAATTTTTCACCCGCGATAAGGGGTGGCTGTGACCCCCCAAGTAAAAGCAACCAACGGCATAAATTCAACTTTGAAGTGGAGGGTAAGTAGAACCTAAATCCAAATTTTCATACAATTCGGAGTTGCCCCTGAAAATTACACGGTATCGCCGTATTTACCATTCATTTATTGGGCTATCTGTTCAAGTATGGATATTTCTAAATTGGATTTATTTACTGTACCGTAAGTTTTTCTAGATCCTATGGAAACGAATTAATGTAAATACATCAATTAAAATAAAAATTGATTTCGGAATTTGTGGTATTCAAGAGAAACTTTTGTTTTTATAAGCTTATTACGTTATTCAAATACCTATAAAAAGCATCGTAATTATCGTCGCGAGGAATTTTTTATTATCCTCGGGAGATCAAGCCGCAGTAGCAAATTAATAATCAATGTCCTGGTAATTTATTTCATAAACAAAGAAAATTAATTAATCAAAAACGTCGGCTTATGGACAAATTAACCGGAATATTTTATAGTTCTTTAATGGTTTTTTTAAAGTTGTACGTTTGCACTGCTTAGGTATCATTTATTATGTTTTAATGACTTCGCTTATGAGAATAGTTTGCTGGAGACAAATTTGTTAAGCTGAATGTTTGTCCTTTTATTATCTTTATTTTTTATGTAAGCAAACAGGTTGGTTAATAGTGACAGTCGTTACTTGGAAAATAGATGAATATTTTATTCTTGTTTACGTTTAAAACAATTTTAAACATGAAAAAATACCGAATGCGTATAGAGCAGAAGATAAAAGCGATTAGCAATATGCCTCATATTGAAATCATTCTCAGATAGTTCTGTGGCCCTTAGTCTGCCTCAAAACATACTTTCATGCTTCTAATGTCAGCCTTCCTTAGGTGTGTCCAGGCGCGGATCTAGAAATTCATAATAGGGGGACCCAGACTTACCTCAAATACAGTGATGCCACAGCTACCGATTTTTCGGTATATCTACCGAATTCCTAGACCTACCTAATTCTTCTTTTTTCTACCGAAAAATCAAAATTCTTAATTTTCAAATTAATCTGCAGATTTTTTTTCTACCGAAAAATGAAAATTATTAGAAAAAAGTTTTTTAGCGGATAGATTTGGCAACAGAGTTTAGTCAATTTTCAAGAATTCTTGAATTGCTTTTACTAGCTTGTGACATAATGTGCGAACCAGCAGATACGGATTTACCGATATCAATTTTATGACCAGTATTTCGACATAACTAAAGAACATAAAAAATTTTTCTCGTTCTCAATTGCTTCAATATCAGACATTGTTTTGTTTTTAAACGATTATAAAGTGTAAAAAATCATGTTTTTGCCTATAAAACATTCCTTGTAGATTTTAGAGAAAAAGGTTCCAAATAAATATTCTAGATCTTAATAGTTTCTAATTTGAAGTACATAAACCATTGGAGATAATTGCAAAAAACCCTTATAGACTACAGGCCCATGTCCAAAATGGATGGGTCATATGAACCACAAGGTGACGTATATAGGACGATATAAGAGCATAAAATTATAAGATTCAGGGCTATGCCGTCACTTGTAAGCAGTCCAACTGAGTGCTGGTGAGAATTCAAAAGTGCAGGTAGAGTGGGTACATTTTGGTCATATATTTTTGTACGGCATTTTTACCATAGATAGATCCATGAAAAATAATAAGAAAGCGCGCAGTGCCGTACAAAATTGGCGAGCCACAAAGTTGTTAATTTTTTTTGATTTTCTGACAATTTCCAGAGTAAATTTGGTCATTTGATTCTGTACGGCATCAGTTTCATACTGTTTCAATACAACTTCTAATCCATTATTCCGCAACGCCGTACAAAAATCACGCGACAAGGGGAAAAAATCGAGGGTTGCAATCCCCTGTCTTTCCGTGGTCCGGGGGTGATTTGAAACAACATAAAATTAATTTATTTTGAAAGTATTTTATGCATAGATAACATTATTTTACATGCCGTATATTTTCGTTGGTCCAAAGGTTTGTAGGAAAAAAAAGCTCAAGGAAAAATCCACAGAATGAAATGTACGAAAAATCCATATAACGAAATGTAAGGTGAAATTTATGACGATATTTTTTTATGCGGCATTTAGATAGTTCATTTGCAATAATTTATAAAAAGTTAACGCCGTACAAATCTAAAAGTTCATATTGATAAAAAAGTAATAAAAATATTAAATAAATATAATTTACATATATTATATTTATATTATATTATATTTATATCGCTTAAGGAGCAACGGTATGTTAAGACGTTTAGCATTTGTAGGCATATTATATACACCTGCCTATAATACTGTACTGACTGTACTGTGTGCTAATTAGTCGTTTTCTAGTATCTAGTAATTTTTCTAAAAAATAGTAGTTGTTTTATTTATTCACATCATTACAATGAAACAAATCAATTATATACATGTAACAATAATGCTTGAAGTATATATTAAACCAAAAAGTATACAAAACTGTTGATACTGGGATTTACAGTTTCAATTCTTGGATATTGTATACCTACATACCCTTTCACTTCAGTTAGACGTCATAATGATTTTATCATATATTATCAATAACAATTGTTCTCTTCAAAAATATGTTAATACCGTACAGTATCAAATGACCATAAAATACTATGTACCTTTAAAATGGTAGCGTCATTATCATCAACCTAAAAGATATGGTATGCATTAAAATGTACGGCATCATTTTTTCCTAATTTATTTATAGGTCTGGATCCCGCGTATGAAAAAAAGTTGATTAATAGCAAGCTGAAAATTTGTTAATAGCTTAAGGGTGTCTAGTCCGATAAACTTTGATATATGGGAAAACTGGAACAGGGGCAGTTTTAATTGTGGAACAGGTTAAAAATTTGTAACGGCCACACCACGAAAACGGCACATTTATTTTGTCCGACAGAACAAACTTAAACTCTCCGAACAGAGATTCAACTCTCATGCAAAAATCAGACTGCGATTTATCACCTGTCATCATTCCTGGCATTTGATATATTCTACATGTTCCACTCATTAAAACGCCCATTTGGTGATAAATAGCAGTCTGATTTTTGCATGAGAGTTTAATCTCTGTTCGAAGAGTTTAAGTCTGTTCTGTCGGACAAAATACATGTGCCGTTTTCGTGGTTTGACCGTTCCAAATTTTTAACCTGTTCCACAATTAAAACTTCCCCTGTTGTAGTGTTCCCATATATCAAAGTTTGTACGACTAGACACCCTTAAGCTATTAACAAATTTTCAGCTTGCTATTAATCAACTTTTTTTTCATACGAGGGATCCAGACCTATTATCTTAATACTATTTAAAACAAAGGATAAATGTATAAAATTGCTATATTTTATTAATCTATAAATATTAAAACTGTGGCAATATTTCAAAAAATTTCTGTTTTTGTATTTCTCTATAATTTTTTTTAGAACAGTTTCTTTTGAACGGCAATACTATATAACAATTATAGTTTACAATATAATGTTAAAGAAAAAGTTGCCGTACAGAGTCAAATGATTTTTTTAGCTTTATAAATCAAGTATACCATGAAAGTATTAATATACATTCAAATGAACAATAATTTTTTGACGGCATTATTTTTAATAGTACTTGTGAGTGCTAAATAATGTTTTGGAACTACTATCATTGTTTGATTTGCGTGTATAGATAAATTGCTATGTGGAAATGCGATCAATGATTGTCCTCGTTTAGGATTTTGTCCTCTTCAGGGTTTGTAGTGAATGTGTAGTGTTGGCAGCAAAAGCAAACAGTCCGAAAAACACACTGGGACAAGCGCCGTGTCCTGGTGTTTTTGGATCCTGGGTTATGCCGGACGGTGGTGTCCAGAAGGCTAAGAAGTCAACAGAGAAGAAAGTTTGATGGATTGTTGTTGGTTCCATAGACATTTACGTGTACTGTCCGTGCTTTGCTCTCGACCAGTCTCCCTAGAAACCATTGTACAACGACAGGCGAACCTGAGTCCCTCGTCGGCGGTCAGGAGGTGGCTTTGAGCGCAGCGTGGACAGTGTGCGTTCGAGTGGAGAAAATAGTTGCGGCTATTTTCTTGGGACGAACAGGTATAATTGTGCAATGAAGTTGGGAAACCGCAAAAAACCAACTTCTCCCTGTTCGGGGTAGGGAAGAGGAAATGTTAGAGGTGGGTACGGTAGGCTAACGGGGTAGCCTCGAGGATGTTTTCGTACTCCACCGGGAGTTCATCAATGCATGTTTGCATTAGAGCGGACGGTACATGAATCTTTTTGTGTTTGGGCTTTCGGTGGAGTACGTGGCCGGAAGATGAACAGAAACATTTGAGAGATTCTTGTGTGTCGGAAGGGGGGCCGTTGATTACTTTGATTGTGAAGTTCCTGTTCAGAGAGTTTATTCTCTCGGTGATTTTGGGGGTGTTCGAGATGTTATGGATTTCGTTTGAGGGATATCGCCAGTGCTCATAGTTGCATCTACGCAAGATTCTACGTTCTGTTCTCAACAACCTCTCTTGTTTTTGTCTTGAACAAAGAGAGTAGATACATGATTTGTACTCCATGACGGGTCGAATAAAGGTCTTGTAAGTGTGAATGAGGAACCGAATTGGAACCGAAGCCGTACTTTTTCAAATCCCCCCCCCCCGGACCACGGAAAGAGAGGGGATTGCAACCCTCGATTTTTTCCCCTTGTCGCATGATTTTTGTACGGCGTTGCGGAATAATGGATTAGAAGTATGAAAACAGTATGAAACCGATGCCGTACAGAATCAAATGACCAAATTTACCCTGGAAATTGTCAGAAAATCAAAAAAATTTACCAACTTTGTGGCTCGCCATTTTTGTACGGCACTGCGCGCTTTCTTATTATTTTTCATGGATTTATCTATGGTAAAAATGCCGTACAAAAATATATGACCAAAATGTACCCAATCTACCTACACTTTTGAATTCTCACCAGCACTCAGTTGGACTGCTTACAAGTGACGGCATAGTGCTGAATCTTATTATTTTATGCTCTTATATCGTCCTATATACGTCACCTGGTGGTTCATATGACCCATCCATTTTGGACATGTGCCTATAGCCTATTATTTTTGCAGTAATTTATAAATGTTAATAACTTATAAATATTATTTGTTATAACAAAACTTTTTAACTTGTTTAAATCATTATACAGCTTTCAAATAAGAATATTTGTATTTTGAACGTTAATAGGTACACGTGTGGTCAGTTTTTTTTAAAAAGTCTACAACAGGAAAAAATATGCAGTTTTATTTTATTATAAATAAATTGGTTCCTTATAACAAAACTAAAGCATCCTTGATATTTAGTATTGAGTTAGTTAGACGGCGCTACTCGAGTTACTTTGGATTAAAAAAAAATAAAGAAAATTGCTTTATAACACCTATAGTGTAGGAAACAGAGGTTGAACCTCGCAAAATGAACACAAGTCCGGTTTTATTTTTTTTCTGGTATATCAAGGGGTGCTTATTGTAAGACTAACTTTTTCTTAAAACATTTCGCCAAGGAACCCCCTTTTCATCCCTTTAAAGGGGGATAATTTGTGGTTTTTGCGAAACGTAGCCTTTCCTGTATGTTTTGCAAAAAATTTATTGAATAGGAAAATAAAGAGGACTATATTTTCTACTATTTATTTTTCGACAGCATATGTCTATCACCCACCGTTTAGCGGTGGTGGCGCCCCAAAGTTGACAAAGTTTTAAAAAAGATGTTTTTAAAAAAAATTATTTTTCCCTAACTGTAATGAAAATTAAGAAGAAACCCTGCGGCAATTAATCACAAATAAGTGGCTGATTTTTTGGTATAGGTTTCGTTTAAGGGCAATTGCCCATTTTTTAATTACACGGTGTTACATTAAAAAAAAACCATTTTATACCATTTGAACCGCCTATGCTAGAGTAAAAACACTTTTAGCGATTATCCATGTACTGGTGTTATTTACAAATTTCTATAATGCACCCCCATTTTTTTTCCGGAACCACCCCAAAAAAAAGAGAATTAATAAAGAAAGTGATTTTCTTGGAATCTTTCACACACCATGCCCTTTATTAAAATGCTTCATATATCATTTTGTGCACGTTTTTATTACCCATGCATGAACACCAAAAGCGATTTCTTAATGCAACCGCCGTAGCGAAAAAAATAAATAAAGGGGGGTTGAAAAAAAATTTTTTTTTTTTTGCTTTTTGACCAATATGGACGTATGCTCCATGAATAGGGTTTTTCATAAATATATATGATTATTGCAACATCCCTGAGGAAACTACCCCTATCCTTGAAAATAAACTGCAGAAACTACCCCTATCCCTTGAAGAGCATGTTTTGACGATTTTCTCATTACCTATGCATTTTTTTAAAACAAATCTTATAAATAATTAAAGACCACTATTTTCTCTACAAATAAGATTCTATGTATTTTTTTCGTATAAGCAACCGTTACGACACAGTGTCGTCGTAAATATCAGAAATGCTATGGCGGGCTAAAGTTTTTGTTTTTTTTTCGTCACCTATTCATTTTATGGATAACGTACTTATAGAAAATAAAAGAACACACTGTCTGCTAGACATTATGACCTATACATATTTTATTTTCTTTGCACTCTAAAGCCACAGTGGTGGCCCAAAATCAATGTTTGATTATTTTATTTATTAATAATTCTCCTTTTTTTTTGGTGTTTCCGCGGAAAATATGGGGGTGCATTATACAATTTTGTAAATAACACTAGTACATGGATAATCGCTGAAAGTTTTTTTACTCTAGCATAGGCTGTTCAGATGGTATAAAAAGGGTTTTTTTAAAATGTAACACCCTGTAATTAAAAAATTTGCAATTGCTCTTAAATGAAACCTATACCAAAAAATCAGCCACTTATTTGCGATTAATTGCCGCAGGGTTTCACCTTTCTCTTTGTGAAGACAGAGAAATCAACTCAACCACCCACATGTTCGTGGTATAGTCATATGGTGCCTTGAGGTATACTTTTTTAAATTTCACTCATCGCCAGGGTTTAATAAATAATATGCCAATGTAAGACCTTTGTTCAGCATTTTAAGGGTTTTAACCCATGTATTTTTGGTGGCTTAGCATGTAGAGCTTGCTTAGAACACTGATGATGCTCTCTTCAGAGCGAAAACGTTCTGTATTTTAATGTAGCGCTTTATTGGGGTTTTCAAACTAATATACCTTTTACACAGAAGATCTTTTTCTTCAATTTTTGTAATTAATGGTATACAGCCAGCTACAGGAAAATTTTTCCTTATGGATTTTAATAGAGAGGAAATATTAACAATCGTCGAAGAGTTTTACACAGGGCTATATAGATCAAGAGAAACAGATAACAATTCCAGTTACAGTAAAAACTGGGGTATTAAATCAAGGATCAGGTTTAGTGCAAGATATAACAAAATCAGAAATCAAAGAGGCCCTGAAGAAGATGAAAAGTAATGACACTCCAGGCGAAGATGGAATAATGTTAGAAGCACTAAAAATTGGAGGAGGTATATTACTTAAAAAAATTAAACTATTAATAAAGATTTAGTGATTGCAAGAGAGATAGCAAGAGAAACAAGTCGAAAATAAAAATACTGGCAAATTTGATTCCCAACCAGAACATCAGTATGGATGGGCAAGAAATAGAAGTCGTAGATAAATACAAATACTTAGTACCTACTTACATCCAATTATGATTGGCAGGGATAAACAGACTCATGAATTGAAGAGAAAAATCGGTCTTGGGTGGGCATCATATGAAAAACGGAGAGAATCGTTTAAAAGTAAGCTGCCACATGCCTAAAGAGAAAAGTATTTGATCAATGTGTCCTCCCAGTGTTGACGTATGAAGTAGAAACACTTACGTTACCAAAGCCTCTATTGTTTTAATGAAAACCAAGGGAAGACAACGGAAGCGTTGGTTGACCTCCTACACGATGGACTGGTGATTTAAGAAGACTAAATAAAACTGGATGAGAGCGGCGCAAGATAGATAGGTTAGAAACACGGGGAGGAGGCATATGTTCAGCAGTGAACTTTGAGGCTGGATGATGATGATCAAGATCGAAGCCTACAAAATGTGGGTCTAGAGGAGAATTATACGCGTGTCCTGGACAGAACACAGAACCGTCCTGGCAGTTCTGGAAGAGCTTCATATCAAAGACAGGATATTCATAAAATTAAACCGAGTATACTTAAATTACTTCGCCCACATAGCCAGAAGAACCGGGACTACTTAAGTCTTGGTAGTAGAAGGAAAGATAAAAGGCCAAAGACGAAGAGGTAGATCTCCTACATGATGGGCAGATCAAATGAGTACATGATTACTCTGGTGTGAAAATCCCTATGTGAAGCCGTTTATCTGGCACAGATAAGCGTTTATCTGAGACAGCAAGGTAACAATATTTAGAAAGTCACCACACCCTGACGAGGGTTCAAGGAATGAGAAGGAGGCAGGGCCTATTTTACCACTAGGCCCGTGAGGCCCCTGCCTCGGTCCCGCATTTTAATGGAGCCCGAAAACATCACTAAAAGATTATTTCTATTGAAAAAACAAAATAAATTTTCAAAATTATTTCAATTTACGAACAGAAAATGATAAATGATAACAAATTAGGTTATAGGGTAGGGTTATATTCATAACCCATAAACCGTTCTTATCATAAAACTGCAATAAGAGTAGGTAGATTGCCTTGTCGGTATCAGTAACATAAGCAAAATATAGACACCACTCCACACATTTAGACACACATAACAAGAAGTAGATAACAGGAACGGCAGGCACAAAAAAAATGCAATAATATTATCATATTTTACACCCCACAACAGTGCGCAAAAAGGAAGTTCGTTCTCCCACCCTGTTCTTCTTCTACGGCACTACAGCCCAAATTTAGCCTTGGCCTCCTTTATTTTTTGCCTACACCCTAGTTGTGGATGTGGTGAAGAATTTTCAGAATTTCACGTAAATTTTAATACAACAGATCTAAAACAAATTACAATAACTTGAATGTAAGGAGTAAAAATGTTCGTTCATCGAAGCGTTGGTTTTGTGTGTATTCTCGTCGTTCGTTATGTACTTTTTCGTCACCCGGTAACCCTGGCGAATGAACTTGGGTCACTTCGTTCGGCAATCTTCGGTAATACGCACTTGTACAATAATTGGCAGAGTCTAATAAATTTCAAAGTCAATGTACTTAACACACCCTGGTTTATCTGTCGCTGCTCTTCTCCATACACGGACTCCTAAAAATGCTTGTGCATCGCTGCTTACTGTGTCTTCTCAGCGCTTTCTTGGCCTTCCAACCGGTCTCTTTTCCTGCATTCTAGCGTTCAGTGCTCTTTTTGGTAGACTATCCTCTCCCATTCTTATCACATGTCCGGCCCATTGCAATCTTTGTATTTTAATGAAGTCTGACAGGGATGTTTCCTTATAAAGTTGATAAAGCTCGTTGTTATATCGAATTCTGAAGATTCCGTTTTTCCTCACAGGTCCTAGTATTCTCCTTAGTACTTTCCTTTCGAATGTGTCGAGTTTGGTTTTGGATGTTTCTTTAAGACCAATGTTTTACTTCCATAGCATGGTATTAGTCGAATTAAGGTTTTATAGATTCTCATCTTTGTATTTCGGTGGACACTTTTAGACCAAAATATGTGGAAGAGGGCAATATAAGCTCTGTTTGCCTTGCGTTATTCTCTTCCGTATTTCCCCTTCTTTTCATCTTCTGATCCTTCGGCATATATTTCTACTCCCAGGTATGTAAACTTTCCAACCGTTTCAATGTCATCTTCATGTATCATTTATAATGTTTTGTGGGACTATATTTCTTCTCGTCTGTATAATTATTTTTGTATTTTCTGTGTTAATTTCCAGACCTAGTCTTTTCGTTTGCGTTTTTATCTCTGCGTATGTTTCCTATGCTCCAGTTGATGTTCTACTCAAAATATTAATATCATCGGCATAAGCGGCCAGTTGAACAGTTCTGATGGTCAGTAGGTTTCCTCGTCCAGTTTGCATTTGCCATTTGCTCAACAACCGCATACTCCAGTGCCAGGCTAAACAATGTTGGGGCAAGCATATCACCCTGCTTCAATCCCTGCAAGATTTTGAAAAAGTCTATCCGGTGATTTTGTACTCGTACACATGCCTGGCCTGAGTTTCATCCATTGTGGCTTTAATCAGTCTAATTAGCTTGTGTGGTACGTCAATTCAGCCAATTCCCAAATTTTTGGGACCCTGTACCAGCTTGTATTGTATAGGTCTAGTAAATGGGCACCATATGTTTTTGAAGCCGATTTGTAGGCTCTAAAAGTATTTGACGTCTGCGATCTAGTGCCTCGCAGTCAGTCAAAAACAGGTTCACTGTTTCTGGTTTTCTGCTAAATATCTTGCAGCTTAAATTATTATTCGTGCTTGTTTTCCGCAGTACTGTAGTTAGTTTTCTGTTATTAACAGTAGAAAAATAGTTAAAAAGTCTTATAGTTTCCGTTTCGTACGTACGACCAGTAAAAAGTTTAATTCCAATTTGTTTCAAGCGAAAGGTGTATAAATATGTTTTGCCTGTACAAACTTATGGAGCAGAGACTTTAACACTGACGCAAAAATTCCTTACCAAGAAGCTATAAACGTATTCAATTACAATCAAAGAAATACACTATTCTTTAAATATTTTTAAAACTCATAAAACTTGAAAGTATTCTTTTGTATCAAATATTTTTTTAACTGTTATAAGCAGATAACTCTTGCAAAAAGTAGTAATTTCCTTCTCAAATTATTTCCCACCAGTTGCTCTCCAACTATAAACTCCATCTACATCTACGACGAATAATAAATAACTATAATGTTGCTGGCACTTCCAGCTAGCACATCAACTCGGGACTTTTGTCCTTGTGGCGACCCCTATTGCTTAAATCCCCAAGCTCGATGAGCCTCTGGCAACAATTGTAACCGAGAGCAGAAATGTTCGCTGCAAATTTGCGGTTTGTGCTTTTGATGGATATCTGCAATTTTCGTTTGACGTTCTGTCCGTTCTAATACCTAAATCGCATTTTTATGTCCGAAATAGGACACTCAAATTCTTTTTATTTTTTACAATAAAAATAATTATTTTGCAAATATTTAGCTTATTATAGGGAGTCTCACTCGAGTAATCTGGAGCAAAAATATTATGAAAGAGAAAAAACAATTAATTTGTTCTATAAAACTGCCCTAATATCAGTGGCGACGCGTGACTTTTTCTGAAGTGTTACCAGATGCAAAAAATCTTATTTAAATAAAAAATGAAGATATGGCTAAATGTATATATATACTCACCGGCACAAAATTGCGCCACCCAAAATTTTTGATTAAGTTTGACAATCTATAACTTTATTATTTGTACTTCGATTTTCAAGATTCTTGCACGAGTTTGTAGGTACATGTATTGATATCAATTGCTATTATTCCGGTAACAAAAAATTTTTGCTTAGATGGCATTATACGGGGGTGAATGTAAGCGTTGTTTTTTCTCCTAACTTTAAAAAATTCTGTGGAAAAATTGGAGGGCTGATTTTGTTTCATACTCCTTTTTTATTATCCTGGAGATATCACTAAGGTCTTGTTTTTTGAATTATCTGAATATCTCTTTTCTTGTAAGAGCTGTAATTGATCTTTGTAACACTGCCTTGAAGGTTTATTTAATTAAAAATATCAAACGAACTAAAATTAACAAAACAAAACAAATTTAACAACAAAACAAAACAATTCAATAGCGGTTATGTCAACCTCTTGCAGCAACGACTGCTCGCAATCTGTTTAGCATCTAATAAAGATGTGTTTTCCTTGCCTGGGGAATAGCCCGATATTCCTCTACCAGGGCCATAACTGTACCAAATTTTCTGGAGGTCAAGGATGACGGCATTTATTTTTTTTATTCATCCCATAAATGCTCAATATGATTGAGATCTGGGCTGCATGCGGGCCATTCTAATCTTATCAATCCAACCTCAATTGTATGAGTCAATCATAGTGTTTTTATTTAAAAAAAAAATGGTACAGCTCTTACAAGAAAAAAGATATTCGGATAATTCAAAAAACAAAATGTTCGTGATGCCTCCGGGAAAATATGACAGGACTATGAAACAAAATCAGCTATTTCATTTTTCCACAGAATTTTTTAAAATTAGGAGAAAATACAAAGCTTTCTTTCACCCCTGTACAATGACATGCAAGCAAAATTTTTTGTTACCGGAATAATACCAAACAATATGAATACATGTACCTACAAACTGGTGCAAAAATCTTGAAAATCAGAGCACTAATAATTAAGTTATAAATTGTCAAACTTAATCAAAATTTTAAGTGGCAGAATTTTGAGCCGGTGAGTGTAGCTTCAATAATATAATTTTGTATATCAGTTGAAACTCTCGAAAAAACAGATGTTTCTAGATGTTGACAAAATTTTTGATCTTTTTTGGCAATTAATGTTTCCCTGTAATTGCCTCGATTGTCAGAGTCGTCGCACTCAAAATGACCACGAAACGCTAGTTCTTGTTTGGCCAAAAAACATACAGTATATATTATAAGTGTGCTAAGGATATACCTATCTATTTTTTTAACAAACTCATTATGTTTAGCAATATTTGCTTTAAAAGCTTGGTTAAGAGAACTTTTGATTTTTGTTTTGCCAAACTGAATCAAATTGGGTATACATCTTACATGTAGGTAACGAGAAATTTCATGTCTCCTTTTTAAAAATCTAACACTATTTAAATCGTGAACCTGGTCCACCCATTTTTCTGTAGAAACCAGAAGACATGGCCAAAAATACAGTATATTTTTCTCGCAACCATAATATAACCAATGATTTTCACTGTACCAACTAAATTTAAAATATCGAACTACTTTTGTTGATTCCTTTTTTAAATTGTTTAAAATAGGTCTTTTATTTTTAATCTCATTTTTTTCTTCAAAATTATACAAGGAGAATTACTTTTCAAGAAGTTGATCGATTAAGAAGCGACACTCATCCATGGTTAACTGCACGCACACTTTTTGTAGGTACTGTCACCAATTTTAAATCTGGTAACAGCGCTACTGATACACAGCGCGCTTATGCCGTCGCTTCTTCAAAATTTTCAGTCACTAGCCGGTCCCGAGCGCTAGCGTGGGTACATAACCATTGTAACCAGAAATGAATCTGGTAACAGAGTATAATAAAGTGCAACTGAGTCACATAAACTCGCCAATATTTTCGTGTCTAAGAGTAGTTGGTTATTTACTGAGTTAGGTAGTATTACCACATCATATAATAATATACAAGAATAAAAAACCGCTAAACGCCGTAAAAATGAGTGGCGCATAAAATATTTCAGCTACAAAAGATCTGATATGAATATTACGTGGCGCGAAAATGGATTTTCATTTGATGCAAAACAAAATTCTAGTTTTATTTTAAAAGATTTTTCCATAATATGTGCTAAATTTGAAGTAAACGCGCCACAAAAGAGTAACTTTGATACAGTTTGAATTTTGAAACTCTTTTGTGGCGCGTTTACTTCAAATTTAGCAAATATTATGGAAAAATCTTTTAAAATAAAACTAGAATTTTGTTTTGCATCAAATGAAAATCCATTTTCGCGCCACGTAATATTCATATCAGATCTTTTGTAGCTGAAATATTTTATGCGCCACTCATTTTTACGGCGTTTAGCGGTTTTTTATTCTTGTATCAGGAGTTTTTCAAAGTTATTTATAAATTAAATGTATGAAGTTGAATGCAATGTTCTTCTATTACACGTCAAGCTTTATAAATGGTCACCTTTGTTGCATTATCTCCCAAATGATCTAGTGTCCATCGAATGTACACTAGATTTTTTTTTATTCGAAATAGATTGAAAAAAAATTGAGATGGCCGGTAAATGAAGTCGGATTGCCCGTTGCCAGATCAAATTTAGCGTCGTAACCACTACAACTACATAAACCATTTCGGGAATAATCGTAAATTGGATTATACTTTTGTAGCTTAAAAACTTCTAAACGGCTTAACCGATTTTGATCAGTAAACATGAGTTTGAAACGTATTGACCAGTAGTATCTGATGGATCTAAGGTCAAGTATGAAAATTGAAGCTACTACAGGAATTATTGAGCTTGAGAAACCGTTTTTCCCACAGGAAATAGATTTTATCATACTTATGAAGCCTATAACCTAAAAAATTCAAATTTTCCGGGATATGAGGTATACACCGTTAAATTCGTCTGGTGTACTTCTATAAACGCTAAGTTATTGGCGCAATTTGTAGGTTGAAATGTTGAGTAATTGTCGAAAAACCAAAATTTTCAAAGTTTAGTTTTTCAGTTTTTCGGCTATACTGAGCCGTGTGTATGTCTGATTCTGACGGCTTAGACACCATTTGAAAGCTTAAGTCAACACTATTAATTTGATGTATTTCCCTTGGCTACTTGCCTTGGTAGGACTTGATACCTACCAAGTCCTATAGCTGGCTTATGGGTGGTCAAAAGTCACAAACTACACCGGTTCTAAATCGGCCCTGACCCCCTCTTCAAACACAGAGGAAAAATATCAAATCGGTTTAACTTTCAAACACACATACATATATATCCACAAACATTTTCCCTTTTTTAAATAAAAATTAAGTCACATTTCTAAGCTCTATAACTTTTGAATGGTATAACCGATTTTCAAAATTAGACATGCGTTGGAAAGGTAATGATCAGTACTGTTAGAAGTCGCAAAGGTCGGACTTAAATTTTTAAAGTTTTTGGGAGTTTTGGGGGCCAGAACGAAAAACAGACCTAAATAGGAAGGGCCGTAAAATCGACACCCTTGGACCAAAATGGATGGTTGACATATGAATGGGTGAGTCTTTTTCTGAACTTGAAGATGGGAGTTGGCACAATTTTCAATTCAGTCAGATTTAGAAAATTGAAAATTTCGTGTATGTAATAGTGTCGCGTGTAAGGGGGCGTATTTCTGCGCCACTGGCGACAACTGCCGTTCTCTGGAAATTTTTTCGATATAAAACTAACAGCTTTCGATAACCAATAAATCGAAAACTATTAATTTTATCAAAAAAATGTATAATGAACATTTTTTGCTTATAATTAATATTTTTACCAGCATTTGCGGTCAAAGTATAATAAAAAATTTCCACCTTCGAGATGAGGTGGCAACAACCCCATGGTAAAAGCGTCTTTCGGCATCATATAGATTTTGATCCTTGGACTATCCACTACTTATTGACAAATTTTCAAGCAAATCTATCCATTCTGTAAAAATTGCGAAGTGAAAAATTTCAGTTCCTGGACTAATTATACTTTTGGAGCTCTATAACTTCTGAACGGTTTACCTGATGTTGATCACTAAACATGAATTTGAAACGTATTGACAAGTAGTATCTGACCAGCATCCAAGATCGAGTATGATAACTGAACGTATTACAGGAATTATTGAGCTTGAAAAACCGTTTTTCCCGTAAGAAATAGATTTGATTATACTTATGAAGCCTATAACTTAAAAATTCGAATTTTCCTAAATATGAGGTATACACCGTTAGACGCGTCCTGAGTCCTTCTACAAACGCTCAGTTATTGGTGCAATTCGTAGGTTGAAATTTTGAGTAATTGTCGAAAAACCAAAATTTTCAAAGTTTTATTTTTCAGTTTTTTGGCTATGGCGAGCAGTGTGTATGTCTCAGCTTGATCGCTTAGGCGCCACTTGAAAGCTTAACTCAACCCTATTGATTTGGTGTATTTGCGGTTTTCCTGTCTTTCCTTGAACCTAAGATATATACGTCCAAAAAATATGCTATTTTGTATCTACCTAGTCCTCTAGCTGGCTTACGGGTAGTCAGAAGTCAAAAATTAGACCGGTTCTGAATCGGCCCTCACACCTTCTTGAAACACAGAAAAAAAAATTCAGATCGGTGTAACTTTTCCACACACATCATGGGCGCCCGCAGAGAGGGGCCAGGGGGGGCCGTGGCCCCCCCTGAGATTTTACTATTTTGTATATTTTTCTGTACTCAAACCTAAAAAGTTAATACCTTTACGGCAACGTCGTAGCACAAGCACAATCACATGGTGGTGGTGGTGATGGTGATAGATAATCCGGCCACGCACCACCGTTCTACCTGTTTTCGTCAAGCCGCTCAGAGTTCACAGCCGTTGTTTATTTTCTTTGCGTTGAGATTCGCAGTGTATTTTATTTTATTATTATCATGTTAGCCTTACGGGCGGTTTCCGGTTTCTATCATTTAATACAAACACAATCCTTATCAGGTAATTTGATTTATTAACATTTTCCTTAAACTGCATGACTATAGTTTTGCTGGTTTATTCTTTAGAAAAAAATGGACATTCGAACATTCTTTAAAAGAAAAACAACCGCCCTCGAGGAAGTTACCGATTCCAAAAAGAATAAGGCTTCAACTCGTAGCCCTATCCCTAGCACAAGTAGTGACATAGCACGCGAAGAAGAAGGGGAACATGAACATGCAGTAAAGGAAGCAGAGCCTAGCACTTCTTCGAATAGAAATACTTTAGCGGAGACAGCAGATCAGCCTGATGTACAAGAAACCATTGCCCGAATATTTCCAGACGGTCAATCAGAAGACATTGGAAATTTTGTAAATTCCTCGTCGATTCAAGATAAACAAAAATACCAATACGATATATTAAGAAGTCCGTATACGCCGTCCCCTACCTATGATTTTAAGCAAGATGTTGATCCAAATAAACGGCCGTTTGTACACAAATGGCTTCAACAATATGACTGGTTGGTTTATTCCAAAGTTCTTAAAGGTGCCCTTTGTAAGTATTGTGTGGTTTTCCCACCTGTTGTGACACACGGTAGTACCTTAGGCGCATTTATAACAAGGCCATTTATAAAATACAGGGATTTCCACACGCAGGCCAAGAACCATTCTAATTCTGCCTGGCATAAAGATTCAATTATCCGTTCCAAAAATTTTATTGATGTGATGTCCAATAAAAAACTAGATATATTGTCTCTGATTGATGAGGGAAAGCAAATAAATGTAGCGGAAAATAGAAAAAAAATTCTTCCAATTATAAAAACAATAGTTTTTTGTGGAGCTCATGATATGCCTTTAAGAGAAAGCAGCAAAAATTCTGGAAATTTTTTGGATCTCTTAAAATTCAGGATAGACGCTGGTGATACAACTTTAGAGAATCACTTGTTGAACGCAGGTGGTAACTCTAAATACACTTCTCACAGGATCCAAAATGAAATAATTTCATTGGCAGGACATGTAATATTAAAAAATATTGTCGAAGAAGCAAATTCTTCCAAATATTTTAGTGTTATGGCTGATGAGACTGCGGACATTTCGGGACATGAACAGTTATCTGTTGGTATACGGAATGTATACAAAGAAAATGAAAATTTTACGGTGAAAGAAGAGTTTCTTGGTTTTGTGAAATTAGATAAACTAAACGCTGATAGCATAGCTTATTCTATTTTGGAGTTTTTGGAAACATCAGGTTTAAACATGGACAAACTTGTAGGGCAGGGCTATGATGGATGCTCAACAATGGCTGGTGAAATTCACGGGGTTCAGAAGATAGTACAAGATAAGTATAAAAAAGCATTCTATTTTCATTGTGCCTCCCATAGGTTAAATTTAGTCATAAACGACATTAGTAAAATAGTTGAAATTCGAAATACCATAGGTACTGTTAAAGACGTAATAGTATTTTTTAGAGAGAGTACTCTAAGAAGAAACCTAATTCCCAATATACCTTTGTTTTGTGAAACTCGTTGGTCAGCTAAATATAAATCTTTGCGGATTTTTGCTGAAAATTTTAAAATAATATTTAAAACACTTTTTGATATAAAAACTGGGCAAATTTTAATGAACTCTTCTACTACAAAAAGAGCAGCTCAGTTATGGGCTGCCTTAAATTCCTTTACGTTTGTTATTTGTCTAGTTGTGGCAAGTAAATATTCAAATATTTTAGAGCCCATTGCAAATACGCTACAAGGTATTTCAATTAATTTTGTAGATGTTCATCACCACATAAATTTAATTACCAGGACTTGTGAAAAACAGCGCTCAGAGGTTGATTCAAATTTTGCAGACATTTTTTCCTATGCATTATCTATCTGTGAGACCCTCAACATAGAAGTGGGAAAACCACGAATTTTCGGTCGACAAATTCATAGATCTAACTATGAATCTGATTCAGCAGAAGATTATTTTAGAAAATCTATATTTATACCATATTTAGATCATCTGATTCTTGCCTTAAAAACAAGATTTTCTAAAGAACATGAAGTCGCCTTCTCTTTGTTTAATATTTTACCAAAAAATATAAAATCTTTAGATGTTAAATCTTTCGCAATTAAGGTAGGAAATCTATACAACATTGAGAATTTGGAAAGCGAATTAAATATTTGGAGAGAGTATTTATCTCAATCTCAAATAGCTGAGAACATAACCATTGAAGATCTTATTCAGCACTGTAAATTTTTTCCTGCTATCAAAGATAGCTGCATTCTTCTACTTACTTTGCCGTGTACTACCTGCACAATTGAACGGAGTTTTAGCACCTTACGCAGGATTAAAACGTGGATAAGAGCTACAATGAGACAAGATAGACTTGTTGGGCTAGCATTGTTGAGTATCCATCGAAATCGTCTATTAAATATTTCCAATTTTTCCACTAAAATACTAGACGAATTTTGTCAAAATAACAGAAGACTGGTTTTTAGTTAAGAATAAAATTGCATGCTATTTTGTATTACTTTTAGGTATTACTTTTATTACCTTTTAGCATTAATAACATTTATTATAATATTTTGTTTTGTATTTTTTAAGAGTTGCTTTCGTGGTTTTGTTATTTGTTCCTAAAAGAAGTTGCAATATTTTGTTTTCTTAACGTTTTAAAAATATAAGTATTACATACAACAGTTTTTTATTTTGCCCCCCCTGAAAAAAAATCCTGCGGGCGCCCATGACACACATACATACATACATACATACATACATACATACATACATACATACATACATATCCACAAACATTTTCCATTTTTTAAATAAAAATTGAGTCATATTTCTGAGCTCGATAACTTTTGAATGGTATAACCGATTTTCAAAATTAAACATGCGTTGGAAAGGTAATGATCTGTGCTATCAGAAGCCGTAAAGGTCGGGCTTAAATTTTTAAAATTTTTGGGAGTTTTGGGGACGAGAACGAAAAACAGGCTTTAAATGGGAAGGGCCGTAAAATCCACACCCTTGGACCAAAATGGAGAGGTAACATATGGATGGACGAGTCTTTTCCTAAACTTTAAGATGGGATTTGGCCCAATTTTCAATTCAGTCAGGTTTAGAAAATCGAAAATTTCGTGTATATATAGTGTCGCTTGTAGGGGTGTTGTGCGCCACTGGTGAGAACTGTCGTTCTCTGTGGATTTCTATTGGTAAAAATATTGGTAAATAGAATTATTCATCGTCATAAAATATTTATTTGCAAGATTTTTAACTGTTACCAATGGTAACAGAGGTTACATGAACGCTTCGCCAGTGCCTAATATTAAAAAAATCAGGAATTAAAAAACAACCACTGACATGGACGCAGTCAGGATTAATTACAGGGAAGTGTCTCTGTATCTACACATACACACTATTAAACATTATAAAATATAGGACTAACTTCTCCAGTCAACAATTGATTATTTGTGTGTTTAGAAACGATAACATACCAAAATTACTTTTGATGGACGAGAATAAAAAGTCACTTGGTGAAAATCAGAGTAGCGTGGCGTAAGACATGATTTCCAGTTCGTGGGGAAATCACTGTCAGTTCTGTTTTCACAGACCTCCTACATTTTTTAGTTGACTCGGGAGACGATATTTTGAAGAATCATTTAATCAGGAGCAAGGAGCAACCAATTCTTTATACTTTATAGTATCAAATTAAAAACGAATTGATTTCATTTTTCCGGTGTTCTTAAGATCAAAATAATTGATGACACATGCTTTGGCTTTTTCGATTTTAGCTGATGAGACTGCTGATATTAGTGGCACAGAAACAGAACAAGTTACAACAGATCTACATTATGATGAAGGTGCTAAAAAACCAATAATTTGTGCAGAATTCCTTGGATATGTACCAATGTACCGCTACACGAACTAAATGCACAAGTCATTTCGGAAACTATTACTCACTTTTTACAAGATTGCGATATTGATTTAAATAAACTTGTTAGACAAGGATACTACAGGTGTGCTGCAATGTCAGGTTACATAGGTGGAGGTCAGAAAAGTACTAATGATAAATACACTTTAGCCCTACTGTTTCCAATATACTTACAAACAATGTTTTGAATTCTGCTATTGAAAATATAGATATAAAGGCAATATTATTATGATCAAGCAAATAAATTAACTGATATGCTTCAATCTCATCGCGATAATGTATCTATGGAGTTTTTGGTCATTTTTGAGAAAGCTCAGGAAAGCGAGAAACAAATCGTTGAATTTGAGTGTCCCCGAGTATTAAAAAAAAAGACTTACAGATCATATACTTAACCTATCTGAAAGTATGGAAGAATTTATTTCATACCTACTTAGATTCTATTATTTCTTTACTAAAAAATCAATGTTCTTCAACACACCAGAAAAAATTTTCGCTTATGCAGCTTCACTCAGAATGAAAGGAGAGTATCTCTTCTGATGGATTTGCTATCAGTAAAATGCAGCAGACTTTGGTTGTTGATATTAAAAGAAGAAGTCAACAACAAGAACATACTAACAATAGTGGAGTAAAGGAAGTCAGAGGACAAACCATTGACAATCTAATAAACAATACATAAATATAACCTAAAATACAACAGCACACATCTATGTACAAAATTTAAAAAAGAATGTGTGTGTGTACTTTGTAAAAATCATAAACTTTGCTCATAAACATGAAGAGGAGAAAAACAGAATTTTTTTTTTTTTTAAAACAGAATACTTTGGCCATATAATAAGAGGGCCTAAATACCATCAACTTCGCCTTATAATACAAGGAAAAGTGGAGGGAAAGAGATGGATTGGTCACAAGAAACTTTCATGGTTGCGTAATATTAGACAATGGTGTGGTTCCATGGTAGAAGAATTATTTCGCGCAGCAGCCGATAGAGAGAGGTTTCAGGAACTTGTAAACATGACAACGGCCAACGTTGGAAGAAGAAGAAGTGTACTCTGTACACACATAAGAAGTTATAATTCTTCTAATTTATGATTTCAACCAAAATAATATACTTACTTTAAACAGTTTATTTGTATTTTATTTCAATATTAAACTAATTTTAATACTTACAACTTTCAAAAATGTTTTATTAAAACAATACCAAAAATTAAAAAAAAAAACGAATATGAATTGTCTGCTCTTACCAGTGACCTACCACGGCTCTGTTTACATCACTTCTCGGACATAATTAGAATCACGGCGACAAATAGATCAAGTGAAGTATAAAAATAAAAATGTTTTATTAATACTTATTACTTACTCCCGAACAAGACAAATCCAAAGACACAAAAATTATAATAAAAAGATTTACTAAAAACACTAATATATTCTTTTCGCAGCTTATTTGCGCTGATACATACATAAATTGAAAGATTTATCAATTAACTCCATACTGTCGCAGGCGCGTGAGATAATAAAAATTCACTCTCAATCCTGTCTAAACAAGTATAACTTCAAAAAACCTAATTTGCACAGTCATATCTGTGGTACAGATTACTCAAACAAATTAACTAAAGTAAACAATGTTTTAAACCTAAAATAAAGTTTTTCAACCACACACTTGCGGTGGCCTATAAGATCTAGGCCAAGTATGTCAATTTTTGTAAAGACACACAACAGGTTATGCAATTTTTCCAGAATTTTTAGAATAATCTTTTTTTGATAACGAAAATCGAAACGTAAAATATTAGTTTAAAAAATGTAATTTTCATTACACCAGTAATTGCGGCTCAATCCCATATAAAATAATAGTAAAATAATGCCGCAAGAAAGCAGTTTCAGAACTTTACTAATAAAATGGTCAAAAAAATTAATCGATATGAAAACTTATGGAAACTTATAAAAGCATGTAGAGCAGGGGTTCTCAATCTGTGGTACATGTACCACTGGTGGTACATATCATTATTTGGGGTGGTACACAAAACACAAAAACACAGCCAAAATTCAGCATATTTATAGTTAGTTAGATTACCTAGCTCGACAGATATTTCAGTTAGGTGGTACCAAGTAGGGATGGCGGTTTTTGACAAAACACCGGTTTTCGGTTATACCGGTTTTTTTGCTTACGGTTTAACCTGGCGGTTATAACCGGCCAAAAAACCGGTTTTTAGAAAAACCGGTTTTCGGTTTTTTTAATCCAATAGGTTACAAAGTTACATTTACAATACACTTTAGTTTGCGATACTCCATTCGACTCGATACCAATATGATCAAAATTAGTACTATCGAAAGAACATGTATTACTTTTAACACGTTTGTATATTTGTAGAATAGTATCGTTTAGAAAACATAGCGAAATTCTTGGAGATTCGTATTCGTAATTAGCAATTCGATATTCATAGTCAGAGCATTATTTTTGGTAATCAGAAAAAGTCATTCACCCACTTTCAATGTCAAGAGTTAAGTGTGAAAAATATATGATGCTTGCGTCTAATTTAACCAGATCACTTCTTATGTAAATATTATGATTACAACTACCTTTTCAAGGAAATATTATAATAAAACTTAATAATTGTTTTTGGTTGATGTGGGATTGCACTTTCAGTTTGCTTCTGTATTTTATAAAATAAAATAAAATTTGAATTATGGTTTTGTTTGAAATAATTACTTGAGAATAATAATTATGATAGGGATCCAAAATAATACCTAACCTAATCCTTATTACCGTAAAAACCTAATAACCGGTTTTTACTTTAAAAAGAAAAAACCGGTTATAACCGGGACAAAAGAACAACCGGTAAAACCGGTTATTGCGAAGTAAAAAAACCGGTTTTAGGTTTAAACCGGTAGGTTTTTCCCATCCCTAGTACCAAGAATAATTTTAAAAGGATTTGGTGGTACATGACTCAAAAACATTGAAGACCACTGATGTAGAGTATGATTTTTTGCTTGGTAATCGACATAAACTGCAAATTCCATAGATGGACCAACTGATGGAAAGGGCTCGTATATCTTCTTCCTCCTTATTTTTAATTTAGTCGCTATTCTCCTTCAATAACTCTTTATATTGTTTTTCGAATTTCTAATCTAATACTGTCCAGTGCTTTTGTTTTCGTGGTGTTTAAGAGTTTTTTAAGAGTTCTGAAGTTAATCTTAGAGTTTTCCACGCTTTTTTATATGCTTCCACTAGACAGCTTTTAAATATGCTTTAAATACGTATTATGGTATATACATTTATTATTTAAAATTAGTACACAATTTTAGTTTATTTGTATAAAAATATAAAATATATTACAAACTAGTATTTTTTCCGAAAAATATTCCGCAAATCTACCAACAAAATCTGTTTGTGGTTTACTTTTCCAGCTGCTTTCAAACGTCAAGTTCTTTGTCTAAAATATTTTTATTTAGAGAGGAATACGTTGATGCCCAACGCCCAACATAGTTTTAAAAAATGGCTCTTCATTATGTTAATCACCGAGTTGTTTATTTAAACTGAGAACATTAATAATTACGATCTGCCAGTGAGTCGTTATTATTATCATTAAAAGGTAGCGCTCAAGCTCAAAAGCAGACTTTACTAAAATTATTAGGTGGCTAAGAATATTCGGAAGTCGGACATTAACACAAATTAAAAAATCTATTTTAACATATAAATGGATTAGCAAAATAGTATCTTCTTCTTGTCCAAAATAAATTATGATTTTATTAGTATTTACAGTGGAACCCCGATATGTCGGCCCCCGATAACCCGGAAGTCCAGCTAACTCGGACCGATTTCATCAGATAAACATTTCAACAATAAAAATGTATGTAATATAATTTGAGAGATAATGTGTATTTGTGTAATTTGAACTATATAGTAAAAATTACTCATGGCACACGGCGGCAGAGCGACGCCGACATTTATTTACTCGGATTATCGGAAACAACAGGCACCTGTAAGTAGTATTCCTTTATTTATTTCAAACTCTCTTAGCATTGTTTAAAAAAGTCTAAAAGACTATTTAAAAAATTCTTTTTTAAACAATGGTCTCAGTTTTCACTGTTCTTAAATAACATAACATCGTTCCCATTGTGACTGTATTGTGTGTAATACAGTCTTGTATTGCTCGCTTCCGTTTGCGTGTTTTTAGTAATTTAGATGTGTAGGTACTGTGCTTATATACATCATAATAGATTTCATGTTATTTCAATTATAACGGAGTTTATCTGTAAGCATACCGTATTTTATTAATTTTTACCATATTCTCCGGCTAACCTGGATTTTGGATAACCCGGATCGGCCTCGGTCCCGATGAATCCGAGTTATCGAGGCTCCACTGTATTTATTTACAAAGCTCAACAGGCGTTGAAGGCCTAGGGCTAAAATACAATTACATATATTATATGTATATTACAAAATATAATATCTATATATTACAAACTTATATCCAATGGGGTAGCTTCTTATCCAATAATGCTCCTTGCCTCTAAATTGGCTTACTATTCCCCTCATTTCATCAAAACCACCTATCAAACCATCTTTTTCTGGACCATCCTTTCCTTCTTTTCGTGATTGGCTGGTTTTAGGATCATCTTTGACATCCTCTTCCTTTCCATTCTTATCACGTGTCCCATCCATCTCACTCTCTGTGCATTTATGAAGCGACTGATGCTTGGTTCGTTATACAGTTCCTCTAGTTCCCTGTTTGTTCCAATTCCAATGGATAACGTGGATAACGGATCTCCTTGTCTAAGACTTCTGTTCACTTCAAATTCATCCGATGAGAATCCTCTCCATACTACATGATTTTGTGTGCTATTCATGGTGTGCATTCGAAATATCCTAATCCATTTTGCGGGTATGCCCAAGTAGCTCAGTGATTCATTCATTTTATTCCTTCTTACTCTATCATACTACTACTACTAAGGATTTCCACAGTTTTCACTGTATTCCTTCACTCAACCGTTCTCTCCAGCTCTTTCTGTCTTGCCAGTCCCCTTCCTGTAGATTTCTTCTGTCCATTGCTTATCATACGCTTACTTAAAATCTATAAACAACGCATCAAGGGATATCTTATGTTCATAGAAGGTAGTCTACATAGTGTAAACATCTGATGAGCTACTACTGATCTATTAACTACCAAACCGGACTGATATTCATCTAGCTTCTCTTCAGCAAATCTTTTGAGTCTCTCTTAGCATCCTGGCTAATACCTTGTAACAAGTACCTATCTAATAGGACCACACCTCTGTATTTTCACATTCTGCTCTGTCCCCCTTTTTCTGTATGGGGCATAATAAAGCTTTTGGCCAATCTTTGGTCACATTTTCCTCTTTATATATTTTCTTGATAAGGCTCATCCTTTGTTGTAGTTCTTCCCCTTCATTTTTTAGCATTTCCGTAGCTATTTGTTTTTTCGCGGTCTTTTGTTATTTCTGTCTGAGCCCATTGATTATACTCTCTCGCAGTGGAGATTGGACGTCGGAAACGGCGGAGAACTTTATACAGAGAACAACGACCACAGTAGTAGTAAGTATAATGTAATATACATACATAAGTATGTAGGATACAAGATAAATATATTCACTTCAAAAGATGGAGAGGCATGCTGTAGAATTAAGATGGAATGGATGACGTGGAAGAAAGCAAGTGGTGTGTTGTGTAACAGAAACATTCCAATGAAACCAAAGGGAACACGTATTTTATCAAATTACATAAAACAACATGAAATCGCCATAATACTAGTTATGATGTACGGAACTGAATGTTTTGCGAAGGAATGCATGTGGTGGAAAGCTCAGAGCATAGATTAAGATTGGTCGAGTCTGTTCAAAGTCAAGACGTTAATCACCCAACATGAAAAATTGCTAAACATGTTTTTAGGAGGATTAGGAGAGAGAGACCAAGGAATACCTAAAGGAGACGCTTCGATAGGACATGTCAGTCTGACACAAAATTGATTTTGGTGTGACTCAAGATAAAAATTTAGGGCGAAATATAATTAGAAAAACCGGCACCGCATAGGGAGAAAGATGAAAAATAAACTAACGGAATGCCTAGATAATAAGCTATTTCTTAATAAAAGAGCCAATTGCCATATATTACGCGCAAATAGCAAAAAAATGCTAAATAAATAGAAAAAAATCAAAATTGTCCTGTTCGATCATTTTATGGATACGCAATTACGCAAGATGATCTTTTATTTAATTTTTTTAATAAGTAAGGTGGGTATATCACTTTAGTTGTGTCAAGAAGATTAATAATTTGACTATTTTACGGCGTTGTTTTGTTTAATTTTTATCATAATGTCACATTTTTAAATACTAAAAATTAAACTATTTGTATTACTTTTCCTTTACCGTTAAATATTTTTATTATATTGTTTTATCGAGTTATTTCTTCTTTTTCTTTCATATACGTTACCTTCCATTGGTATGCCACAAAACTCCGAAACCTCCCACATTAATTTTAATGGCCCGCCATCTATCAATGGCGTACCGAACTACTCGGGGGTTGTTTCCTTAGGGGACGCTTTCGGTGACGAGAGAACGATAATATCGGCACTTAATACTTACAAACGCGAAAGTGGTTCGAGAAATGGCTGATTTATGAACCTACAGAAACATGTAATATTTTAGGAATTTTACTCGGGGGGTAAAAACAAGTCAAATCGGGATTAAATTTTAAACATGTATAAAAGATACTAAAGACGGTTTAATAAAAATTAAGTAAACAAATATTCTGAGAAAAAAAAAATTAAATTATTGTAGTCAATATTTTATACCTACCTATACAAATGAAATAAACTACAGTGGAACCTCGATAAGTCGGATTAATCGGGACCGCGGTCGATCCGGGTTATCGAAAATCCGGGTTTGCCGGAGAATATGGTAGTAATTAATAAAATACAGATGACATACATACAGGGCCGCCGAGAGGGATGAGCGGGCCCCGGCAAAAAGTAAAGAGCGAAAAACATTGTTTAATTATTATAGAAATGTGATAATAAAATTATAGAAATGTGATAAAATAATATTAGTGAAAATTTTTATAATAAGTACAGGTGCTTTTTGAATTTTCTGATTGGCAAAAATGTCTATAATTTTCGAAAAATCACATGATTTTATAAGGTCATTCTCAATGTACGAAGTTGCTGGACCAATTAACCGATCCTGGTTCATTGTATATCTCATAGCATTTTTTATGCGAGAATGACAACTAAAGGGCCTTTCCTCTTCAGAGACTGCCACCGGTAATGTGCAAAATATTCTTAAGGGGATAGGAGTAATGTCTTGGTCCAATGCTAGTTAAATGCATTCATTTTTGTCGAATCTTGAGAAAAGTAATAAGTATTTTTGAAAAATTTAAACGCAGAATGAACGATTACGTTCAAACCGAGGGTTAAAAGTCCCCGAAAACTTTACTACAATGTTTATTTGAAAAAGTTACAGGGATTAAAAAAAAAGAGAAAATTTATTGTGATTTTAATTTCAAATATTTCATTCAAAATAAACTTTTGTTTATTCTAAGAGATTTTCGGCCGTCGGTAATAACATGTAATGTTTCATTCTGGGTTTAATTTTTTCAAAAATATTTATTAGTTTTCTCAGGATTCTAAAAAAATGAATGCATTTAAATAGAATTGGACCTAGATTTTGCACCTACCCCCTTAACGCAATAACGACCTTAGGAAATAATGATTCTAATTTGAGATGTTTAATTTTATTAAGTAAATCTATTGAAGAAAGTTGAGATTCACCAATATTGTCCTTTTATATCGCTCTCAAATGTAAAATTTCATCTATCAATTCTTCACTGATGTCTTATTTATAAAACTCGCGCAATATAACATACATATTATATCAATTTTTTCTTAATATTGTCGTCATCTTCAGCTCGGAATGTCCATAAAATGTTAAATAGCGAATGAGTTTTATTTGTCGCATTTAATCCTGGCTAAATTGCTTATTATATTATGCAATCTATGATAATATTAAATATTTCACAGTGAAATATTTCGTCGGGCTCAAATTTATCAGTGGTGTGAATATTACTTCTTCTTCTTGTGCCACTCCTATCGGAGATTGGAAATCATCAAGGCTACCCTGACTTTGTTTACAGCTGACCTAAAAAGTTCATTAGTGGTGCAGCCAAACCACTCTCTCAAATTCCGCATCCACGACATTCTTCTACGGCCTGGATTCCGTTTTCCTTCTATTTTTCCTTGCATTATATTTTGAAGTAATGCGTATTTATGACCTCTCATCAGGTGACCCAAATACTCGAGTTTTCTTCGTTTTATTGTTAATAAAATTTCTGGGTCTCTTCCTATCCTTCGTATTACTTCAAGATTTGTGATTGTTTCAACCCAACTTATCTTCAGCATTCGACGGTAGCACCACATCTCGAAACTTTCAATATTTTTTATGTTGTTCTGTTTGAGAGTCCAGGCCTCTACACTGTATAATAAGCGTGTTAAATACGTAGCCACTTAGCAGTCTTAATCGTAGAGGGATGCTTATATCTCTGTTGCAGAAGAATTTTCTCATCTTTATGAAGGTGGCCCTGGCAATTTCGATACGTCTTTTTATTTCATTGTTTTGGTCTTCAGTTTCGTTTATTAAAGTTCCCAAGTATTTATAACTTGATACTTTTTCAATTTGAATGCCGTTTATACTAATATGTGCTGGTTGTGTCATGATTTTACTGAAGACCATATACTTGGTTTTTTTGATATTAATGTTTATGCCATAATTGTTGCAAGCAATATTTATGTTTGTAAGTAATCGTTGTAATTCTTCTACTGTTCTTGCAACTAGTACAGTGTCGTCTGCGTATCGAATATTATTTACAACCTCTCCATTGATTACGATTCCTTCATTTGCTTGCAAAAGGGCTTCCTGACAGATGCTTTCACTATATACATACATTAAATAGCAGTGGTGACAAAATGCATCCCCGTCTTACTCCTCTACGTATTTCTATTGCTTTTGATATCTCGTTTTCTATTTTGATGTTAGCTTTCTGATTCCAATATAAGTTGAGAATTATTCGCAGATCTTTATTATCTATGTCTTTTCTTTCAAGAATGTCTCTTAGCCTATCGTGGCGTACTCTGTCAAACGCTTGTTCAAAATCGACGCCCAGGAAATATTACTAGGCCCAGGCAAATCATTAAAAAATCTCACAGGGTTCTTGCGCCTTTTTAGAATAAAACAATAAAATTTATTTCAAAATAGAAGTAAAGGTCATATTAAGTAGCCGAGTATTAATTAAACGCGTTATGCATATAAAGTGAAGAGCAAAAACAAACGGAAAAAATTACGTCTTTGTTCTGGTCGACGCCGGGCCCCTTACATCGCTGGGTACCGGTAAAATGTACCGGCTGTACCCACCTCTCGACGGGCCTGCATTCATATGCACAGTACATCTAAATTACGTACAGTAGGGATGTTCACAAAAAATTAAAAAGTCATTTCAAACATGTCAAACGATTAAGAAACACCCTAGGAATAATTGTCCAAAATTTTAACAAAATTGAAAAAGCGTTTCTATAAAAAATCTTTATTAGAAATCTATAATTATTTTAAATTTCAAGAACGCTTCTCTATTGGCCTGACGTCACTAGTTGCATACCCCAAGCGCGCGCCATTCTCATAGTGTTACTGTTTACCTGTTTGACGTTTCAGGTCATTTTATTTTGTTCTCTTCTTGTTTTATCAGGGTTAAAGTGGAGTTTTATAGTGAATTTGTTTAGTTTAAAGTGGATAGCCTGTTTGTAAGGACATATTTTGGGTTTTACAAAAATAAACAAATAAAATGGAAGAAGGTTTTCAGAAAGCCGATTCGTATAAACTACCGACTGTAGTGTATATGTAACAATGGTGTATGATTTATTGGCATCTTGTAAAAAAATAAATCTACCACGGCTGCTTGACTGAGTGTACATTCCATATAATTTTCCATGTCTTCTTTAAGCTAAAAAAATAAATGCTTAATACTCCACAAAAAAAATAGAGAAAGTTGTATGCATGCATTGTACGCATGCATATTGTATACATACATTGGCTAGTTATTACTTTACCTTGGTTAGGTGTATTAAAAATATTTTAATTCTTCTTCATGTGCCTTGTCCGTTGTGGACGTTAGCTATCATCATGGCAATTTTAATTTCATTTGAGGCGTTTCTGAATAACTCGATCGATTTTTGTCCAAATCATTGGCGTAAGTTTTTAAGTCATGAGTGTCTTTTCTTACGGGTCAGCGTTTGCTCTCTATTTTACCTTGCGTTATCAGTTGGAGTATACGATATTTATCATGCGTCATGATATGACCGAAATATTTAAGATTTCGTTTCTTAATTGTAAAAGAGATTTCTTTTTGTTTTCCCATTCGACGCAATACCTGTACGTTGGTGTGGGTCGCCCAGGATATTTTGAGGATACGTGGGTACACCCACATCTCGAATGCCTCTAGCTTTTTCATTAATGTTTCCATTATTGTCCAGGCCTCTGCGCCATATAGCAAGACCGGAAATAATAACATTTTAGCAGCCGCATTTTTAGTGGGAGAGATATTATGTCGCAATGGGTGAAAATATTTCTCATGCATGTTGTTAAATGTTGCTATGTCCTTTTCAACTCTAGATCTTATTTCGGTTGTTTCGTATTTCGAGTTGACAACTGTTCCAAGGTAAAAAATATTTTTGAACTTGGGTATTATACATTTTCATTTCAACCAATCTTTTCACTAAATTATTAATGATTTTAATATAATATAAAGTCATACCTACATCCACATGTAGTTATTTCAAGGTTTACTTTTACTGTATGTATTATTAGAATCCCGTTTTTAGGAATATCCCAGTTTAAGGAATACAAATTTGAGGTCCCGAAACTTTTTCATTTACTCTTTAAGGCGGTAGGTGCAAAATCTTGGTCCAATGCTATTTAAATTCATTCATTTTTTTCGAATCTTGAGAAAACTAATAAGTATTTTTGAAAAATGTAAATGCAGAAAGAACAATTACATTATTACCAAGGGCCGAAAGTCTCTGGAAAACTTCTATAATGTTTATTTTATTAAGTTAGTTCTTTCAGTTAGTTATTTTAAGTTCTAGCTGCAACAAACCATTTCTTTTTCTGTTTTAAATTGGCTGGAACGGTAATAAAAATCTTGTCAGAACTGTTTTTTGATGTATTTACACACCCAGGACCAAAACACCACTTATTTGGCTTTATTTTTAATAAATAAATACGTAAAAAACTGCGCACATTCAAATACACTGAGTAAATAAGTATACAAAACTAGTCGTCGATCAAAGACGTTACGACTGCTGACGTCACAGACCGTAGCCTCGCTGCAGGGTACCGTTTTTCTAGCCTCCAAGAAAATCAACATTATGAACTCATTTATCTTAAAAAATATACATTTTTAAACAGTTTTATGATTGTTACGTTTTTATATACCTTGTAATCTATTGAATTTAACTATATTTAAAAATTAGTGAACATCCCTGTTGTAAACAGTATTGTTCATTTTTTGGTAAAAACTCAGTCAAACTGAAAAAATGCTTGTTATATTTGATGAAAATCGGTCCGGGTGAACCGGACTTCCGGGTTATCGGAGGCCGACTTATCGGGGTTCCAATGTATTCGAAAAATTCTTCTTCTTCTTCTTCCCTCTTCTAGTTTCTATCCGTTTCGGATGTTGGAAATCATATTGGCAATCATAACCTTGCTCACTGAGGCTGGAAATAGTTCCTTTGAGGTTTTCCTAAACCATGTTCTCAAATTCCGCAGCCATGGTATTCTCTTTCTACCGGTTCCCTGTTTATATTTGACTTTACCTTGCAATATGGACTGCAGCAGGGAGTAACAGTGCTGATTTCTCATAACGTGTTACATATACTGTAATTGTATGCGTTTTATGGTAAGTAAACACAATCTCCGGTTCCTTCTTTATTTTTCCTAGAACTTCGTTGTTCGTGAAACTATATTAGATTAAAATATATTGTTAATTAATATCTATTTTAACTTGTTCGTCAGTTATCAGGATTTTTTTTTATATAAATCTTACCAGTATTACCTCCAATTTCAATAGAATCTCTATCTGAAACAAAAAGCACGACTGAGGTTGAACAAATCGACGAACACAGAGGAATTTGAAATTTTAAAAGGGGTGCGACAGGGGTGTATTTTATCTCCTGTGTTGTTCAACTTCTATGTGGAGAATGTTTTTGCAGATGCACTTAAAAGCACTGACTGTGGTGTGGTATAAATGTCAACCGGTACCCAAAAAATAACATTCGTTACGCCGACGACACCGCGATAATCACAGATAACGATGCAGTTGATGCTAAATAAAATAAATACCGCAGGGAAAATATATGGCTTGAAGATAAAAGCTGGAAAAACTAAATGCATGGCAATAAGAAATGGCGCAGTTTTAATAGTACAAGTGCAAGTAGAAAATGCTCCAATCGAGTCAGTGAAAACATTCAAATATTTGGGAATGATGGTAAATGACCAACGGGATCTTCAACACGAAATTAAATGCCGTACCGAACAAGCAAGACAAGCTTTCATTAAATTTAAACCGATACTTTGTAACCGCAATCCTTCCTTCAATCTCCGTTACAGAATGGTTAAGTGCTATGTATGAAAGTATGGTCCATGGAGACATGGACAATTTCTTCTTAGATATTCTATTTTATCATAGCAAAGTTATCACATCGTCAGGATGCTGTGAAACGAAGGCATAATTACAGCTCCTGACCCAGATGGTATACACATAACAGGAGATGCATCATACAAATTGCAGATACTTTCTCTCCGCTACTAATCAAAATAATGCCAGTTTTCTGCTGGAATATTGTTCTACTTCCTGAAAACAACCAGCACAATCATGATCCTTAAACCAGAAAACTGCTCACCACTACTGAATCCTACAGGCCAATTGACTTCTAAGCTATTTAGGCAAGATCTAATAAAGACTTCCTAGAAAAGACTCGTAGAACACCAATCAGCATCAGTCCTAACTTATAATTTGGATTCAGAGTCGGTCACTCCATATATAAGCAGTACCTTTCACATATCAGGCAATTAAAGAACACCACGGGCAAGCAGTTGGTATATTTTTAGATGAACAGAAAGCGTTCGATCAGGTGTGGTACCCAGGACTGATCGAAAAACGCTATCAAGCCTTGGTGCCAATTCGATTCCTGAGAATAACCCTCTCATATCTCTCTGCTTGAAAACTACGACAATACCCCCCTCTATGCTAACGACACTGCCCTAATCTATGCAGAACCGTTAATGATAACGTTTTTGTGATGTTAATCGTGAAACCATATTCTCCCCCACGGTGTGTGAATATTATTCCATCGTCATACCGAAAATTATTTATGGGAATTCCATTTACTTTGAAAAGTTTTTTTTTATTCTGATGTGCAAGTTGAAAGATTTTTTCTACATAAATGTTAAAGAGCGGAGGGGAGAGTCTCTATTTATTTTGTATATAGATTGTTGAAGATTCTTGATTCTACCTTTTTATTCCAGTACAGCTGTTGGATCATCCTCATCCGGACCAATCTCCCTTAACGCCGGTATTAGCACATCATATCACACATTGTCAAAAGCTTTTTGGTAATCGATAAAGAAAATAAAGACATACCTTCTCTTGTCAGAGCATTTTTGCACCAATAACTACATGCAAAACAGTCTCTCTTCTTTTTATATTTGTTGTAGATCTTTGATTGTTAATCTAGATTGTTAATTCCGACGTTGAAGTATTTCTTGAGAGGTAGACTGCCAGCTATCTCTCCATCTTTTTGGTGGTCTCCCCGGTGGACGCTTGTCTGCTGGTTTTCCTTCTAGCGCAAGTTTTGGTAGTCTGTGCTCCTCCATTCTTTTTACATGACTAAACTCTCTTTGTCTTTGTCTACCCCATCTTACTACATCTTGCACGGCACATTGTTCTCAGATGATGTTGTTTCGTATTCTATCTCTTCTTGTCTTCCCTGCAATTGCTCTTAGTGTCGTCATTTCGGCTGTAGTGATGGGATAATTCGAATGAAAAATAATCGACCATTCGATTATTGAAATAACTCGAGATATCTCGAGAACTTGAACAAGATCACTCGAATTATTAGATCACTCGAACTACTCGAACACTGTATTCGGAAAATCAGCTTATTGGAATATCCGATTTGACTTTTGAATGGGAAGAGAGGGAGATGCCAGATGAGTGATAAGTAATTCATTCGAATGAAAATAAAACATTCGAATATTTGTATTCACATGTTCTGCATGTTCATCATTTAACGATGACCTTGAGTTCTCAAGTTTCGAGTTCAGAAAATGACCGTCAGATATTAATAGTATACGAGTGATGCCTAATTCGAATGATAACTCGATTATTAAAATCACTCGAGTAGCCGGCTTTCGATTATTAGATTAATTCTATTATTCCCATCACTATTTCGGCTGTTCTCAGCAAAAAAGTGCCTCTGGTATTTCTAAACCATTTTTGAAACCAAACTGAGTGTCTCCCGTTCTCTCTTCACATTAATTTGTTATAAATCCGCTTTTCAATTACTTTTAACAACGCTTTGAGTACGTGGCTCATTAAGTTGATTAGGTGATGATCTTCGCAAAGACTGGCGTTGTGCGTCTTTGAAATTGTTACGGAAGTTGACTTTATAGAATCTGATTGATTTTTCCACTATTGTATATGATATTAAAGAGTTTGCATAGGTGTTTGGTATTGAAAAGTTTAACTGTTTTCACATTTACGTCGTCGAGTCCTACAGCTTTATTGTTTTTTAAACCTGCGATCGCATATTCCACTTCTGATTCTTTTATTGGTTCTATTTTCATTCGTATATACTATCTAAGTTACGATGGTTGCAGAAAAGACTAATTTTTTAATCTAATAGCACATAAAACAACATCAAAAAATGTTACTCTACATTAGGGTGGTGCGAAAAAAGTCAAGTTGATAATCCAGTATCGCTATAGTGCGGAAAATTTGCGATTGGTAATTACAAGAAAAACAAAACAAAAATTATTCAAATCGGAATTTATCTTCCGATCCCGCAACGGGCCTAAAGATTATGAAAAAATGAAATTTTACCTTTTTTTCGGAAATTTTTATTTATTCTCCATGTACATTTTATTTATCGCTATAGAAAAATTTATTTACAGTTTGCATGGTTGAGTAATAAAAACAATAGTTTTACGCACTTAAAGAATATCTCCGATCTTCCGATCTTCCCGCAAGGTCAATCAAAATCTATAAAAATTTGAAATTGTTGATGATTTTGATAAATTAAAAAAACATTTAGTTATCTCATTTTTCTATTACACTGTGAAGCTCTTCGCTTGTTTATATATTGTATAATAATATTTAAACGACCCAGAACTCACAACAAGAAGGTGGTTGCACTTTTTACTCTATCCACGCCCTTCTCTCCATATACAACCAATGAGTGTGTGATTTTTACATTATTTACATAGTACATTTCTTTTTCATTTGTTTATATCCAGCTTTTAAACGTCAACTTTGAATTTTGATTTGGTGGTAAAATCTGGCAGCATGGACCTTGAACTTGATGAATCCATCTCTTGATTGGGTCCCACATACATTAGACGATACTTCCGTGACCAACTCTACGTACCGCTAGACAGCTGGCGTATGACAGGGATAGTTTTGTACATTCCAGTCTGGCGTGTTGCCTGATATTATGTAGGAACTTATATCTTCTTTTGAAACGCTTTGAAGCACTGGTGGAGAAGATAGTTTTACAACATTCCAATCTAATATTTCAGTGTAGTCCTGTGCTTCAAAATTTAAAGTAGGAGGGAAGAAATTTCTAATACGTGTGCCCTTGGCTTTAGTCTATCCGGCTTTTAACACTCTCCTTAGCCCTAGCTCTCTAATGTGTTTCCTTTCTCTCTACTACTCGAAATTTTGAAGCACGGGACTAAACTGAAATAATAGACTGGAATATAATGTTGCAAAACTATTGCAGACTGTTGCAAAACTCTCTTCTCCACCATTTCTTCGGGCGACATACCAGACTAGAATGTACAAAACTATCCCTGAAATACGCAAGCTGATGAGAGGTGCCTAAAGTTGGTCAAGGAAGCATCGTCTAATGCAGGGGTGGCCAACCCGTCGATCGCGACCCCTAGGTCAGTCGATCGATGGCAAGAAAAAATTATCAACCTACCTACCTATTCCCGTCCTAAATATTACAAAAAATCCTGGTCAGTAGATCCCAGAGAATTAGAAAGGCAGACAGTAGATCTCGAGTCCGATTAAGTTGGTCACCCCTGGTCTAATGTATGTGGGTCCAAATCAAGAGATGGATTCATAAGAGCAACACTTAAATCAAGGTCCATGCTGCCAGATTCTACCACCAAATCACAATACAAAGTTGACTCTAAAAGCTGGATACAAGCATCAAAAAGAAATTTTTTATGTAGATAATGTAAAAGTCACACTCATTGGTTGGTTGGAGAGAAGGGTGTGTGTGGAGCTAGAAGTGCAACCACCTCCTCGTTGTGAGTTCTGGGTTGCTTAAGTATTGTCATACAGTATATAAACAAGCGAAAAACTTCACAATGTAGGAGAAACATGAGATAATTAAATGTTTTTTAATTTATCAAAATCATCGGAAATTTCAAATATTTATAGATTTTGATTGACCTTGCAGGATCGGAAGATATTCGTTAGATGCGTAAAATTGTTGTTTTTATTACTTAACTATGCAAACTGTAAATAAATTTTACTATAGCGATAAATAAAACGTACATGGAGGATAAATAAAAATTTCCGAAGAAAAGGTAAAATTTCATTTTTTTCATAATCTTTAGGCTCGTTGCGGGATCGGAAGCAGTGGCGGCTCGTCAGAGGAGGCAAGGGAGGCTTAGCCTCCCCATAAATTTTTTACACACGCTACACTGTTTTGTTTATCTTGAACCTCGAAAACAACAAGCACTCTCACTATTATACAACACTCTCAGTATTATCACTAAATATCCATACGCACGGAGCATTAGCATTAGAAAGCATGATAGCGTTTAAATTTTTTTATTATATTATTGTAGGCAGGACCCTGGGTGTCCCGAGATGCATGACGGAGCCGTGAAGCCGGTCAGCCTCCGTTGCTAATGCTCCGCGCGGCGCAGCAGGCGTTTAAGGATACCCGGTCTCCTAACAGTGGCATTTACGGTGCCATCACACGCTGCCTGGAGATTTACCAACGGAGGCTAACTAGCTTCTCGGCTCCGTTGCCGTTGCGTGCATCTCGGTACAACGAATTTTCGGGTCCTGACTAAAAATGAAAAAACTAAAAGTGCGAATTTTGTTATGAAATTTATTATTTGGGGTTAGAATAATATTTGGAACAACTTGTTCAAATAACTTTTTCCGATATTAGTAACGCAAAGCAAAATATCGGTAATTTATCATGTTTTTGGATTCGCAGTAGGCCACGTTTAGAATTAAAAAATTTCAGTTTTGAGTATCTTAAAAAATGTGAACCTTCAACCTGTATGGACTGCAAAACTACAAATCTGTATTTATTTTGATATGCATATCTTGTACTTATAACGACGGAATTGTTAACAAATAAACGACACAAACTTTGGTATTAAACTTTTACAATTAGACCAATTATTTTTAAAATGATATGATATTATGAATTATGATGATATTATGAAATGTAAATAAAAAATGGTCAAAAAATGGGGCCTTACATTACATTTTTTGGCGCATTTTTTTGCTAGTGCAAATTTGTCTAGATATTTTTTGTCTGTCTAGAGGTATAGCCTCCCCTATTGTAAAAATCACGAGCCGCCACTGATCGGAAGATAAAGTCCGATTTTAATAATTTTTGTTTTGTTTTTCTTGTAATTACGAATCGCAACTTTTCCGCACTATAGCGATACGGGATTATCAACTTGACTTTTTTCGCACCATCCTACTCTACATCCTACCAGATTGAAAACAATGGAAACCTTCTCTGGTTACACCTCTGAGGCTTCTAGAATTTGAAAGCCATAATGGATGCTGAGACTAAGGAAGATGAGGGAATTTTACAATTTATAATTCACGTCCCATCTGCTCAGCGCGGTAAAGTTCCAACGAGAATGGTTCCCTTTGGTAGTCCCATCAGAGTAAAAATGTAAATCAAAAATAAATAAACCATTTTAAATTTCGTTGCAACACGAAAATACAGCCGCATCATTATTCTAGTTTAATCAGAGAGTGCAGCAAGCACCTCAACCGTTTTCGAAACTTATTAGTCTCTCATCAGGAGACACATATGCTGCTCGCTCTGACCCAACCAGGACAAACCAGGCGTGCAGCTACGGATTGCAACGAACGAAAGGCAGGGATGCCCTAGCGGCAACTGCTAACAAAAAACTAAATTTTCAATCTAATAGCACATAAAACAACATCAAAAAATGTTACTCTATATCCTACCAGATTGAAAACAATGGAAACCTTCTCTGGTAACACCTCCGAGGCTTCTACAATTTGCAAGCCATAACGGATGCTGAGACTAAGGAAGATGAGAAACAGAAGATGAGTTACAGGAAAGGGCTAATAATTATAATGTTTTTCAGAGTTTGCATAGTTCGTTGTGATATGTTCTGATGTTTTTGTCTTTTGTTAGTTTTGAGTAGTTTTACATTTTCTGAAGGTGTTTGTTATTTTTTTGGTTTTTTTTATGGAAGTTGAAAGAGTCATGTTTTGCAAGTAATAGTTCTGCTTCCTTACAATTTTTAATTATTCATTTATTTTAGTATTTTTGATGTTCTTTTTAATTCGTTTATTTATTTCATTATATGTAGTCTCTATAATTTTTTTAATCAAATCAATTTTTCTATCAAATGTTTAATGAGTTTAAAAGTGATTTTTGTAATTTTTATTTATAATGACATCAAAAATTAGGAATGAAAAATATGAGAAGTATCCATGTCTTTTGACATCTTCCCCGCGATAACTTAATCCAAAATATCGCGGTGGATGCATAGTGGTACAACAGTTGCGAAAATTGATGACATCAGTAATAGTAACGAGGCCTTTAATGAGCTGTGAGGGAAAACCTCTAAGACTAATCATGGTAATCTTTCTCATAATGTCTACTGCTAACAACTTTTCAACCGTTTAAGAAAATCGCGAGCCATTAAAATCGCGACAAGAGTTCTCTCTTCGCCCGGTTTTCAACCACCGATTAAAGGAATGTTTACAAAGCCAAAACGTTAATCACTTGCCATTTCTCCGAATTTAATTGGTTCCTTAATTGACGGTTAAGTGATTTTATTAAAAATGAAAAATATGGGATGATTTTGAGATTTCGGTCAGGAAAACAACAAATGTTGGCGTTGCTCTATATACAGTAAAAAAAATGCGTTCTCTACTTAGTGCAGTCACTGAAGGTTTTCACCTCCGATTTCGTAGAACCTCTATCGATTTTCATGAAAATTGGTGGGTAATTAGAGGATACCTCAAGGAACAAAGGTGACATGATGCTAACTTGCGCTTTTACCCTGGGGGTGGATGCCACCTTTTCTCGTGGGTGAAAATTATTTTATTAAAAATAATACCATAAATCGACAGAGGGACAAATTATAAGCAAAATTTGTTATATAAAGTTATTAATATAACTCAATACTTTTTGAGTTATTAAAGACCAAAAATTTTATTTTTTCGTAAAAAAATGCATGTTTTAAATCGGTTTTTCACGTATAACTCAAAAACTATAAGCTTTTGGAAAAAAGTTATTACTATTATAAAAGTTAGTAAATTACTGAAATTGAAGATAATAAAAAATTTAATACATTCCTCACTTAAATAACTAAAGTAATGTTAGTTCAAAGTGAGTTATTGTCAATTGAATGTGTATTTTTTTCGACGAGTAAACAAATCTAAGTATTCAAGCTTAAATAACGGGAAAACGATGCAATCTATAAAATATACCTGCTAAACATTTGTCAAAGTACTTCGGAATACCTATCAAATGAGCTTAAGAACAAGTTAATGGCATCAAAATTAAGCAAGTTGTGATGAAAATAAGAGAACCCTTTGGAATTTTTTAGGAAAAAGTGAAAAATCAAACATACGCGATTTCAACAAAAAAATAAAATTTATAATAATCCTTACAAGAACTTCTTTTAATTAGCATAAGTAATGATTTCGATAATTTTGACCGGTTTAAAATGCATATTTTTGAAAAGAAGGTTTAATTTAAAAAAATCATAATTTTTAAAATTATTGTAATTTTCATATTCTTTTGATAAAAACTCCAAAAATACTCAATACACGTAAAAATGATATATAACTAAATTTTAGTTTTTTCTGTGACAAATACTTTACCTGTTTCACTATTCCTATAGGATAAAAAATAACCGAGATAGAAACGTTTAAATCTTAAATTTTGCTGTGAAAACCATGCAACCGGGGCCATTTAACCTTTTATTTTTAAAAAAATAAGTGGTTTCAAAGATTCAGCTCAACGTGGTAAAATAGCACTTGAAATTAACTTTCAAAAGGTTTTTAGATGAACCTGACATCGTAACAATGAACGGAGTTATTAAAAAAAAACAATAACATTTTTTGGAAACATTTTTAAAAGATAAATTTTGAAAAAATTTTGAAGCATAAATTTTAATGATATGAACATGTTCGGGGGCTTATTTGATAGATATTTTTAAGTACTTTGACAAATGTTTAATAAGTTTATGTTATAAAATGCATCATTTTCCCATTATTTCAGCTTGAATACGTAGATTTTTTTACTCGCCGAAAAAAATATACATTCAATTACCTATAACTCACTATTAGTTAACACTAAAAGGTTTTTCTAGAAAGGAGTTTATTTCATTTTTTATTAGCTTCAATTTTGGTAATAATAACTTTTTTGTAAAAACTTATAATTTTTGAGTTATTGATGAAAAATCGGTTAAAAACATGAATTTTTCTAAAGAAAAATTAAAATCTTTGATCTTTAATAACTCAAAAAGTTTTGATTTATTTTAATAACTTTATATAATAAAGTTTGCTTAGAATTTGTTCCTCTATCGAATTATGGGGTTATTTTCAATAAAATAATTTTCACCCCCGAGAAGGGGTGGCATCCACCCCCATGGTAAAAGCACAAGTTGGCACCATGTCACCTTTGTTCCTTGAGATATCCTCTAACCACTCACCAATTTTCATTCAAATCTATGGAGGTTCAACGAAACCGGAGGTAATAGCTCATATTCACCTTCATTGACTCCACTAACTACCTTACACGAGTAGATGATACTTATAGATATTATTAATTGTCATCAATGAAGGTTTATATTTGTTGAGCACTATTCAAAATACCACTATGCTCATAATTTTACCTACTACAGATTTTAAAATCGATTTACTACTACAAACTTAAATCTACAACAAATAGAGTAGGCAGGACAGCGAGAGACAGTTCCCCAATAGGAAGACGATCAGTGGGAAGACCACGAAAAAGATGGAATAACAATTTACTGGAGGCACATTGAAAAACAGACAGCGTCATGTCTACACGAAAAGAAGAAGAAGAAGAAGAAGAAGAAGAAGAAGAAGAAGAAGAAGAAGAAGAAGAAGAACTTAAATCTACTACAGATTTTAAAAAACAAGCGTATCCCGAATAATGCACAGGCAGCAATACATTAACTTACAGGTCAGTCCTTATAGTATGTATCTTGGCCGATACAGGTTCCTGTACTTTGGTTCCATTGGTAGTGTGTTGGCTAAATCGTACAGGACATGATGCTGATAAAAAAGACATTTAAATCGTACAGGAAACGAAGGAAAATCCATTCAAGTTACATTTACAACACGAAGAGCAACCTGCCTTCTGTAACTTTTAATAATCATCAATTAGCTTCAGGTAACAAGGTAAAATATCTTGGTATTCATTTGGCCAGAAGTATCACATGGGGGGACCATATTTAGACCAAGAGAAAGCAACTAGGTCTCCAATTCAGACATATGTATTTGTTAATGAGTTGTTCATCAAGGTTATCCTTCGATAACAAATTGCTGCTTTCTAAGACCTACTATATACGACCATCTGGACATATGGGTTGGAGCTATGGGGAACACCGTGTCACTCCAACATCGGAATAATTTAACGCTTTCAATCAAAAATCTTCCGAACTATACTATCAATGCACTGTGGTACATCAACAACAGAATTATTCATGTTGACCTTAAAATAGATATGGTATAGGAAGTCATCAAAAAACGTAGCACTGTGGTACATCAACAACAGAATTATTCATGTTGACCTTAAAATAGATATGGTAAAGGAAGTCATCAAAAACGTAGCACTGTATACATTACCAAACTGGAAGAATATGATATCCAGTTTGAACTTAACCCCCTAGACAATTCTCATGTATAACGTTGCAGAGATTCAAACTACTGGACTTACCATGTAGAGTAAACTTGTAAACTAATTAGTTACTTTCCAGATTAATGGAAAATATCTCAGATTATCTTGAAACTACATCTTACAGCCCAATGACATATCATGCCCTCTTGCCAATCACGTCCAAAGTGTTCAAAAAATTATTAATCAAATGACTCGCACCTTGGATCCAAAGCCTAATTCCACACGACCAGTTTGTATTTCGGCCTCATCACTCAAAAGTCCAGCTACAACTTTTCAGGAATCACTAGAGGAGAGACCACCTACACTCAAAAAAATTTAGTTAGTAATATTGATTAACAGTGATTACTGAATAGTATTTCGTTGTCACAACAATTTAATTTGTTGTTTCAACGAACTTTTAGACATTGAAGAATGTATTTGGTTATTGTCACAATGATTGAATAATAATTGTGAGAATAACTAGAGTACATTAATCAATAACACTCAATTTATTCAGCCAATAACTTAGTTTCGTATATTTAATAAATACTGTTAATTCTGGCAGCAACTAACGTTCTTGATTTCGTAGATGACAAGCAATTACCTTGGTTTATCGTGACAACGTACAGATTTCATTAAAACAATGTACAAATGTTGTTAATATAGAGTAATATATGATTATTGAATAGATGTAAATTGATTGTTGTGACAACGAATGCATTAATCACTCTACTACTGCATTTAATACCCACAATCAATGCGTTCATTGTGACAATAATCGTAGTTGTTGAGACAATAAATGCTTTGCTTGACCATTTGAAAGTTAACGGCTTTTCCTTATCGTGATACCCCTCCCTAGCTTCTCTGTGTTACCGAAGTGCCGAATAATAATTGCATTTCGTTTTCAAGTGTAGTCCGTTGTAGAAGGAAGTTTTTGTGTGACTATTATCGTGAAATTTCGGTCGAATTCTTTTTAAATGTATTCATTTTTTCGAATCCTGAGAAAACTAATTATTATTTTTGAAAATTTAAATGCAAAATAAAATATTACAGTATTATTATTTTTGAAAATTTAAATGCAAAATAAAATATTACAGTATTATCGAGGATCTGAAGTCCCTGAGAACCTGAGTCACAGGGGTGAAAAAGAGAAAATTTAGGATGATTTTAAATTTCAAATAGGCATACCATTCAACAGAAACTTTTTGTTTATTCTAAGGGACTTTCTGCCCTCGGTAATAATGTAATATTTTATTCTGCGTTTAAATTTTTCAAAAATACTTATTCGTTTTCTCAGAATTCCAAAAAAAATGAATGCGCTTAAAAAGAATTCGATCGAAATTTTGCACCTGCGCACTCAAAAAGGATTAAAGTGTTATACATTTTTGGAATCACTATTTCAAACGCTTTTAAATAAGCTGACACATGACGTACTTTCCCATTAAAAAAAAATCAAAGTTACGCCGCACCTGTCACCTGAAGAAGGATCGTGTAAAGTTCGAAACATTGATGTTATAATAAACTTTGATTATTTTAAAAATCGACCTGTCCGAGCGTTTTGCTTATGTGCTAAAAATAAATAAGTTAATAAGGAGGTGGGGGAGTGTAACACTTAATCCAGTACACTGTATAAGTGAAATCATATGAAAAATCACACAGTGTAAAGTCCTTTAGGTTAAGGACAAAAAAGGGGGATTTAAAAAATTATTATTAATCAATTAATATCATACATTGGGCTATTGCATTCAATAATTATTAATAGAAAATACGTTCATAGTAGGAATGAACGAAACTGATTGTAAGAATGAATAGAATGGCTTGTAAGAAAAACCGTATTTATTATGGAAATGAACGGAATTAATTGTAACAATAAACGGAAATAATTGTAGAAATAAACGAAATACGTTAGGAGAAATAACACTGTTATTGACAAAACGAATAGTCTTCGTCGGTCAATTAACGACGTTGTTGTTTCAATAAATAGTGTTCGTTGACTCAGTGAACAGAGTTGGTAATATCAATAAATAGTGTTCGTTGACTCAGTGAACAGAGTTCGTAATACCAATAAAGTGATATTATGGTATACATAATGCATGTTTATCCATTCAATAAACGTAATACATTGGCTCAACGAACGAAAATAATGAATTGATGAACATCGTTTTGTTGTCCCAATAAAACCAAGAATTGGACAAATTTTAAGTATGGCGTTTGTTGTCTGAATTAACATTTTTATTGATATTACGTACCTTTTTCGTTGAGTGTATGTATACAAAAAATGATGCTAGTATAGGCACATTTGCCGATAATACTGCAATCCTAGCCTCATATCTTGACCCTATTTATGCCTCGCATCTCCTTCAAATCTCCTCCATCAAGCATGTCGACGACTCAGCATGAAAATATTCACGCAGAAAAAAAAAATGCATTACCATTGCGAAAGACCCAATTGGATAAAAGCTCGTGGTAGAGGGGAAACTTACAAAACAGCTAAACAAGTTCAAATATCTAGGTGTAGAGTTATCAAGTTATCAAGACCCAGCCAGAGATCTAAGAGGACAAATTAACAAGGCCGCTGTCTTGTCCGGATGTTTGAGAGGTGTGGCTGGAATAACCCATATATGAGAATGGACAGCAAAGTTAGAATTTATAAAACTTGCATCAGACCTGTTATGACCTATGGCATTGAATCAAGAGAAGACACCAATAAAACCAAAAGCATGCTACGAACAGCCGAAACTGAAGACACTAAGAGCAATAACAGGGAAGACAAGAAGAGATAGAATACGAAACAACATCATCAGGGAACAATGTGGCATGCAAGATGTAGTCATATGGAGCAGGCAAAGACGAAGAGAATGGTTCAATCATGTAAAAAGAATGGAGGAGCACAGACTAACAAGCATTGCTCTAGAAGGAAAACCAGCAGGCAAGCGTCCACCGGGGAGACCACCAAAAAGATGGAGAGATAGCTGGCAGTCTACCGTAATTTGGGGTAACTTGAGACACTTTTTAACTTAAACCTGAAGTTTATTACATACCGAGAAAAAATTAATGTTCAAAAACTATTTGAAAACATTAGTGGCATAGGTAACTATGATATGTTTATATAATATTTTTGTTTATTTTGTCGTAAGTAGTTTTTTCAATTTTTTTTTATGTCTGTCTCAAGTTACATACTAGAATGGGGTAACTTGAGACAGCCGTATAAATTCAACAAGTGACTCAAATTACGCCTTGATAGAATAACTTGGGACACCGAAAATATAATTATAAAGTGTTATGTTAAATTGAGACATTCAGAATATTTTTTTGGGTTAATAAAAAAGACAGAGAGCTCAAAACCTTTATTTAAAAACAATTAATTACAGCAATTTTAGTTCGGGTACTGAAAAAATACCTCTATTATTTAGGGCTTTAGGCGGTTTAATACCACCACCTACAATGTCCTGCCAGCAATAATACAGTTCATCCTTAGGTTTGGGCCATTTCCAGTTTTCCCGTGAAGTCTTTGTCATTGCACTTATTATTGCGCCTTTACTGTCAATCTTTTCAATTACCCCAGGATAAAAATTTGAGTCGTAACTAACTATGATAAAGCATCCAACTTGTTTAGTTATTGCCGTTATTTGCTGCAGAGGATGTTTTTCTTGATGAGAGTAAATATTATCCTGGTCATTAGTCTCTTCAATAATATTGACTTCAATAATGTCAATCTGTTTTGCTTGAAATGAATCCCAGTCATCATCTGAACTGTCGTCAAATACAACCTCATTGCAACTGTCTTCGTCACTTTCACTAGACATAATTACTTTACTTGTCTTTTGCCTTTTCTAACTGGATGATGGTTTTTCTTTATTTTTGGTTTGTCTTCCAAAATTACTATATTCTCTTCACAGATTCCTCTACCAGCAGGAACATTCAATTTCTTTTTCTTTTGTTTTCCTAAACCATCTGTCTCTTTCCTTCTACATTCTTCTAAATATTCTTGAAATGTAGTTACCCAGGCAACGGTATTCTCACTTTCTTTGAAATCCTCTACTGCCTGTTTACTTGGAAGCCTCTTCAAGACCTCTCCTCGATTTAGTGGAATTAATCCTGCTCCTTTAAATTCACTTATTACGTTTTGTGAAAGATTTTTCTCTCCCATTGCCTCCAGACATTTTTTTAATAAACGAGGAAATGTATCTTTTGGCACAGTTCCACGATTTTTTGTTTTCCAAGAATCTAAAGTTTCACGCCACTTAATTATAAGTGGGCGAAAAATTGGACATCTAACGGCTGAGTAAGTCCAGTGCTATTTGGGGGAAGTAGGATGAAGATTATGTTGTTTTTTTTTTGCATTCCTCTATTATATATGGGGATATATGGCTCGCCAAATTATCCCCAATCATTACTTTTTTCTCTTCTTTATCTTGCTTCGAGAAATAAGGCAAGGCAATTTTTCGAAACCAATCTTCGAATATCTCCAAAGTGAACCACCCACTTTTACTTCTATTATAAACTGTCCCCTTAGGGCCATGTTCGGTCCAGGTATTATAAAGATTCTCAGCTTTGTATGTTACATATGAAGGGAGAAGTGTCCCGTCTCCGGCAGCGGCAAACATTACAGACGTACTTGACTTAGAAAAATCAATAATCCTTTCAGGATGTCGACACCCTCTTCTAACAACAACTTTTTTACGACCAGGATCGTCTGTCATATTTGTTTCATCATAATTAATGACAGAATGAGAAAGAACTCCCTCCATTGACTGATTTAACTCATCAAAGTAAATATTTATGGCGTTATGGTCGACTTTGGCTCGAGATCTCTTTATGTTTTGGCACATTTTATTACTCAAAGTGTTCTGGTGATGCTTCAAGAAAGACATGACAAAATCTCTACCTGGCATGTTGTTTTTAAATCTATGTTCATTTTTTCCAGAACGGTCGAGAAATGCTTTGACAATGAGTCTAATATCGTATAGTGTGAGAGGAAAGCCCCAATCCGCAGCTGAACATAGACACATTACTAAAGCATTTTGGTCAACTTCATTTAAAACTAATGGTCTACCGACCTTTCCTGTGTTCTTTCCATTTATTGCTCTATTTATAGAACATCGTGGTATTCCAAATTTTTCTTCGGCTTTCCTCAAAGAAATCCCGGACCTAACAGCTTCCACTGCTTTATGAAGTTGCTCCTCCGAGAAATTTCGGTATTTTCTAGATCCCAAAATTCTTTTTTGGCTTCGAACCATACCTGAGCCTGAAACAATAATGAAAAAATGGTAAGTAGATAGGTAAGTAGGTAGGTAGGTAAGTAGGTAGGTTAGAAACTAGTTTTTACAGTATCTAATTTGTGGTGGGGTAACTTGAGACAGTTGTCTCAAGTTGACCAACCAAGGTCAGGCTGAGAATTAATATTTTATAGCAGCCATAAACTTCGCAACGTCGCGTCGCAATGAAATTTACGGCACACGAATATTAATATTAGAGGTTACGTTTTCTATAACAATTGCTTGTTTTCGGATATTAGTCATAGAATTATTATATAAGTTATGTACTATATGAAATTTGGCAGTTTTAAAGTTGACGTTTATTAAAAAATTATCAACTTACCTTAGATAAGACAAAAGAATTGAATTACTTACGGTAAACAACAACACGTGTGCTACCTTTTGCTATCAAAACAACACTAACAATGTTAACCGGGATGCCAAATCGACGAAAAATAATAGTGTCTCCAAATTGTCTCAAGTAACATCATCGTCTCAAGTTACCCCGAATTACGGTACCTCTCAAAAAATACTTTAACGTCGGAATTAACAGATCGACAGATCTACAACAAGTATAAGAAGAAGAAGAAGAAGATCTCCTTCAAGCGTATCTAAACAGAATACAAGATTGGTTTTTTGAATAAAAAATTACAGTCAACGAAGGAAACTACATTCAAGTTACATTTCACAACCCGAAGACGAACCCTCTGTAACTTTAAATAATAACCAGTTAGCTTTGGCCAACGAGTTAAAATATCTTGGTATTCATTTGGACAGAAGTCTCACATAGAGGAAACATATTTGGACAGAGAGAAAGTAACTAGGTCTCCAATTCAAAAATATGTATTGGTTAATGAATTGATCATCAAGGTTATCCCTGGATAACAAATTGGTGCGCTATAAGCCAATACTTACGCCCATCTAGATATATGGGTTGGAACTATGAGGAACAGCCAGTCACTCCAACATCGAAATCATTCAACGCTTCCAATCAAAACTCCTCCGAGCTATAGCCAATGCACCGTGGTACATCAACAACATAATTATTTATTCATGGTGACCTTAAAATGGAAATGGTTCAGAAATCATCAAAAAACGTAGCACTACATAGCATACATTAGCAAGCTGGAAGATCTTGGAAACCGGTTTGAACTTAACTTCCTAGACAATTCCCCAGAACAACGTAGGTTAAAGAGATTCAAACTACCGGACTTACCGTTTAGAGTAAAGTTGTAAACTAATTCTCTAGTGTTAGGGCAAAAGGACTTAAGTCCATTTTTGGCCAAAATGAGTTATCTACACATTTGGTTGTAAATTGTGAAGAAGTTTGTTTTGGTAAAAAAGAATTAAGTCTATCTTAAAATATAAGGTTTTATTAAGACTGGTTCAAAGAACATAAGTTACGTCAGACTATTTTTGTTTGAGCAAACGAACATATCTAACTTAAATCCTTTGTTTTGTCCGATATAAACGACTTATAAAACTTAAGTCCTCTGTATCAATAGTCCACGCGTAGGAGCCGCTGTAAGTGTTTATGACATAAATCTTACTGATCGTGCTAAAACATTCACTTGTTGATTGATAAACGCTAAAAGTTTTCTTCTTCTTCTTCTGTTTCTTTTTATAAGAGAAAGTACTGGACTTACACTTACAATTTCACTGTAAATAATTGTGCTTCACGAGCAGCTTCCGGTTATATCTGGCATAAATCAATTGCTCACCGTGGTGCAAATGAGATTGTTTCTTGTCTTTTCAAAGAAATAATGATCATGCCACCTGAATTGACCTGAAGTCACTAAAATGACCTTTTACTCAGATACATGTGCAGGGCAGAATAAAAATTTCCACGTAGCTGCCATGTTCATGTCAGTCATGCAAATGAAAAGCTCAATAAATGAGATCAACCATAAATTTATGATCTCTGGGCATTTACACATGGAATGCGATGTCGACTATTCCCTTATTGAAAAACAGAAAAAAAATCGGGAATGAAAATTGCTCATCCTCATGATTGGGCTACTCTCATTAGATGCACAAACAAAAAACGTCCATTTAAGGTCATTGAATTAACCTTAGATGACTTCTACGATTTTGCTGCTTTATTAAGGACAACGTTTGTAAAGAAGCAAAAACATGTTGATGGAGAGTTGTTCAAATTGCAGAAATGTCGTTGGCTGCAATACAGAAAAAAATATGCTACATACAATATTTTATAAGAGTTCTCTGGAAGAGTCAGAAAATTTTAAGGAAATTCATTTTACTAGAAGAGGTCGACAAAGTGCAATAGAACTCAAGAAAAAGTATGATGGGTTAATACCTATAACTCTTAAAAAACAGCAACATCTTCTAGATCTCTTGTACCAGAAGTATACAAATTTTTTTATCAAGAACTGCCAACTACAAGTATGAACGATAAGGTCCCAGATTTAGAGGAGTTTGTTTCTGATGACGAATAACTTCATCATAGTTATATTATAATATAAAAACTAAATATTACTGTTGTTAAAATGTAAGCTTGTATATTTAATATGATTAAAATATCAGGTCAAAAAAACTTAAGTATTTTATTCTCTGATCCAAAGGACTTAAGTCAGATCAAACTTTATTATTTTACAATATTTCATATTAAACTATATTATGTATTGTAAATAAGCTGTTTTTGACCCATATGTGCTGACAAAATATTTAATTAGGATAAAAATAGATTTAGCATGTTTCATCAAATCTTTAAAAATTATTTCTGCAATATACCATTTACCGACTTAAGTCCTTTTACCCTAACGCTAGAGAATTAGTTAGTAGTTAAAACATGTACACACACCCTAACTTATATGGAATCATCAATCTGATATTTCTTATTATTTCGCGCGAATTTAAAAAAACAAACACGAAGTCAAACAATATTTCTTTTAAAGCAATTTAATAACAAATACATAACAATTAAATAAAACAATAAAGTATTTAACAAACAAATTGAAACCAATTGTTTTAAAGTAAATAGCATAAAAAATTTCAATGTAAAACGAGTAATGTTTAAATTATTTTTATTTATTTTTTTTTTGTTTTTTTTTTGGTAGTCAGTGTTATCACCTCTAGTCCTTATGCAAGCTTGTTTGCGTGGGCACGTTTCTAATCAAATTATCAACATTTTTTTGTGGTAGGTTGCTTCATTCTTCAAGAGCAGCTTGTACTAGCCGTGCAGTGTTTTGTGGATTATCTCGGCGAGCTCTAATTTTTCTTTTAAGCCTATCCCACAAATACTCTATAGGGGTAAGCTCGGGTGAGCAAGCAGGCCACTCCAAACAAGGGATACCTTCTGCTTTAATGATGTCTCTAGTCACTCTAATGGTATGTGGAGGTCCATTATCATGCACGAAAATTAAATTTTCTCCTGTTGTACCTCTCCAGAGTCCAACTACAGGTTATCAACATACCTGTGAGCAGTTAAAGTTTATTGGATGAACATTATAGGAGTTTTTTGCGGATCACAATTCCTCTCCAGAACATTACACTTCCCTTTGTATATTTGTGAAGAGATTTGACAGTTTTCGTTCTTGCTTGTCTTCCTCGACCTCTAAGTACACGATTTCGTGGGTCATCTGATTTTACACAAATCCTGACTTTTTCTGAAAATAGCACATTTTGTCAATTCCCAATGTTCCAGTTTTGGTGGTGAAGACACCAATTTAAGCGATCAATTTTGTGCTGCCTGGATAACTCTAAAACCCATAACTGTCTCCTGCTGTATACTTCTTGACACAAACTCTTATTCTTATCGTTTCAATTGAAACAGTTACAACTGTAGCTTCCAAAAGCTGCCTTTGCAGCTGAAGGTGAGAAATGGGTAGGTGTCTTCCAGCTGATTGGACAACGATCGTTGCGAGCCGTTATTACTTTTTAGCGACATTCTCTAGCTTTATTTTTGAGCTTCCTAGTTCCTGTTATCTAGCATAGGTTTAGGACAGAACGCCCTGTATTACGCCTAGCTCCACAGCTATGTCCCTCTGAGAACATTACTTGCTCCACAAGACCAATAATCTTTCCCCATTTTAAGTTTACCCCACCCCTTAAGTTTAAGTTGGGGTTTAAGTACAACCCCACATAATATAAGGCATATTTTCGTTTTTGGACGCAAAAGTTAATTTATTTATTTTCGTTCAATTTGCAACTCAAGCAAATAACCTATGCCGTACCGAGCTGTACTATCTGATTGTCTTATCGATTTGTTTATTTTCAATAAAAATCTTTATTCTTCGCAACAATAACAAGTTTTTTCAAAAGAAATAAATATTGCTTTGAAATACATGGTGATTCCATACAAGTTTGGGTGTGTGTATATTATCTACATATTTCCAAAATAACTTTACAACAATTTGTACTTTGATTTTACCACTGGGTAAAATCCGTCTTGTCTTTAGTCAATGTTACTACTTTTGTACTTTTAAGTAAATAAAAAACTATTCTTGACTCCTGTATATTTTTACACCCTCGTTCCTTTCCGTGACTGATCCCAAATATGTGAACTTGTCCACCTCTTCTACTTCCTTGAAAACTATTGTTCCTGTATAACAGACATACGTTTTTCTATACTTACGAAATTTCAATAGCCAGTCCATTAAACCGAACTCATTTGCTTAAAGTGACACGTTTCACTTTGTTCTACACTAAAATAAAAAAAAATTATAGGGGACATTATGGAAAACAACTTCATCAAATGGAAGGTAACTAAATTCACATTATCCTTGAAAGCATAGTAGCCTTGCCGCCTTTCCCTCACCACCGCCCCGAGTTTCAATCTTCTTGCAAGCAACATTGATAAATGTCAAACGATTTTTCTTGCTCGCCTTGCATCCTTTCTAACGCAAGAAGAACTAAAATGGTATCTAGGAGTTTTTTTAATGTTTCGGGTTTGATTAAAAGCTCTGTCTAATTGCGAACGCGATGTTTTCTGTATAGGGCGTAAAAAGAAAAAGGGTTTTTTGGGACTACATTAAGACTTTTATCAATTTGTTTTCAGAAACGCACGGGGTAAAAAGTTTGTTTTTTTCAGCAGCCACTCGATTATGGGATTGTGTTTATAATTAACATTTTTTTATCAACTTTTGCGTTCGTGTAGGTTATAAATTACTTATATATATATATATATATATATATATATATATATATATTGTTATATTTCTATTTGATATGAAAATTAAATTTTGATAATTATAAACAAAATTCAATTTAATATAAAATAATTTCAATTTTCTCAACCACGGGCATATAAATTTAAAACAACCTGTATACAACAAATTGTTATATGTAATTTTAAGAAGTGATTAGAATAAGCGTACGAAACTCGGAACAATGTGCTTAGATAAACAAAGTGAATGACGCGTACCATTATCGTTCTTCTCGGAAGGTCGATCATTAGCCTATGCTAAATAAAACTCAGTGAAATAGATGATAGTTCATTATCGTTTTTCGCGGAAGGTTTCGATCATTAGCCTATGCTAAATAAGACTCATTTGAAAGAGAGAATAGGTCATTAAAATTTGTAAATAGTTAGAAAGTATTTTAGAATGGGAATTAAATATTTTCTTTTGAAATCCATTAAGCATATTTAGAAAGATTAAAAATTGGTTTTGAGGAATATTACGAATGAGAGTTGGTGGTGGAAAATTGATTTGTGAATCTGGAAGGGATATTTAGAAAGTAGGGGAATGGATGACAAAGTGAGAGCGGAATGTTTTGAGCTGTCGAGAAGTGAAGTCGAGTAGTAGACGGTAGTGTTCGAGGAGTGAGAAAGCCGGTGTGGTTCCGTGAGTGTGGAGTATCTATCGTGGAACGAGAAGTAGGCCAGGTCGAGAGTAAAAGAACCTCCTTGAGCCCAGAGTGTCCCGGTAGCTGATAGCAGTTTCGAAAAAGGTAGAACACAGCATCACGACAAAAGCAGGAACGAGAGCTATTCGAGCTAGTTTTTCAAAGGAGAACATCACTGGAAGCCAGGACGAGGTTTGATCGCAGCCAAGGATAGCAGGAAACGGGTCTTGTGTGAGGACATTCTCAGTTCACCAGGAAAAGGTCAGTCTCATTTGTTTGGACATGAATGTATGGGTTTTTCGTATTAAATTCCACATAAAAAATTGAATAACATAATCAATAATATCAGAAAAGCTTCATCAAACTTAAATAGAGATGTTGCTAATAACTCCTAATAGTTAAATGTTAATAAAAACTTTCAATTGAAAACCAAAAGGAAATAAGATTCCCATTTGTAAATGTTATGTTTAAGAATAATAAGAAATAGCAAATATTAAGCATTGATTGCCTTTTAAATAAAATAAAAAATATTTTGATTATAATTGTAACCCATATATGTGTATTTTTTTTACTCTTTTCTTTTCTATCCCGATTAGGAACCATTAAGAAATATTTAGAAGCCACGGAAGTAAGTAATTAATTTATAATTCGCCCTAAGATTGAAAACATATTGATATGTGATCTGGTTAATTAATTAGATTAGTATTAATACATTGATTAAATTAAGTAACATATAAGAATATTATCTCATATCAATAATAAAGATCACATCAACTGTCGTCCAACGTGGAAAGCATTGTAAAGTATTTCTAGTGGCAAATTTGAAGGATAGAAAGAGTAAAGCCGGTATTTGAAAATTTATATGCCTGTGGTAAAAAGTGAGATACTTACATTTGATAACATAAAATTTTAGATCTCTTTAGGTACAAATTTTACATAACTGATTTAATATTTTATTTTTACGATATTTACATTTGATATATTTATTGACAATTTATGATATTTGGGTAAAAAAAAAAGTCGTCTTGGTAACATACTAGTAAAATTTCATATTTGGCGGGGATAATACTTCTTGAAAACAAATGTCTGTGACAAGAAGCCAAAGCAAGGACAACAAAAAACAAAAAGAACATTCAGACCAAGAAGATATTTTAGACACGACAATCATGGCATCAGAACAGCAAGAATTATCAGGAATAGATAAACTATTACAACTGATGCAACTCCAGTCACAAAAACTGGATGACAATCAACGAAAAGTGGATCGAAAAATGGATGAAACACAACAAAAATTGGATCAGAAAATGGATAAAGTGGAGAAAAAAATGGATGACAATCAACAGGAAACAAAACAAGCGATAGAAGAGAACAATAAGAAAATAGAGGAACGCATAGAAAAGTATGAAATGAAAATTAAAGATCACATGCAAAAACAAGAAATGAGAATGAAGGACCACATGAAAGAACAAGAAATGAAAATTCAAAATAAAATTAAGGAGTTAACGAATTGCCAGAAAAAAGAAATGGAAAGTTTGGAAAACAAGTTGCAAAACGCTATTCAAGCAGACATAGAAGAAGTGGAAAGAAAGATTGCGGAAATCAATACGCAACAAAATGTCGGAGAAAGAAGAGAAATGGTTATACATAGCACAGATGACGTGAAGATAAGGTTTGGCGGGGATGTAAGAAGATTACACCCAGTGCCGTTCATTAATAGCCTGAAACAGAAAATACAACACATCGGAAATTTCGATACAGCAAAAGAAACTATCAGAAACCATCTCAAATATGAAGCAAGCCTATGGTTCGATAGTAAAGAAGAAGAATTCGGCAATTGGCAACAATTTGAACAAAAATTTTTGAATTATTTCTGGGGAAAGGTCCAACAATTGGAAATTAACAAGGAATTGCAAAATGGGAAATACAATGATAGGATGGGTGTATCAGAAAGGACATATGCTTTGCAAATTTACAATAATGCAAAACATTTACAATATAATTACTCATCGGAACAATTAGTCGAACTGATTGCAAGACATTTCGAGGAAACGCTGGAAGACCATATCACATTGCAAAATTACAAAGACATAGATAGTTTATGCCAATTCCTACAAATAAGAGAATCACGTCTAAGAGAAAGAAAATCAAGAAGGTCGCGAGAAGATTACAGGCCCCGAGAAACACAAGATTACAGAGATAGAAATCAAAATAGGAGGGACTATACAAGACGAGATTTTAATCCCAGAAGGGAAAACGAAAATAGAGACAACGGAAGAGGAAATTATGAACAAAGAAATAGGCAATGGAATGAGGACAGAAATCGAGAATACCAGAATAGAAACACCACACGCTCAAATCAAGAAAACAGAAATAATGGTAGACAAAATGAACAGGGATATCGAGAAAACCGAAACAGATCCGACAGACCAAGAGAAAATAGAAGAGAAGTAAATAATACCCAGACAGATGAATATGACGGAGAGAGACATTATGACGAAAATATAAACAACGATGAGCAACCGGCGTCTTTTCACGACGGCGCTCACTAAAAACCAAAAATCAAACAGGAATCTTTTGTCACCCCAAGGAGTTTATTAAATTGGCAGGAAACAACGAAAAGAAAAATGGAGTTAATTTAAAATTTGTGGATGGATTTATCAACGAGAAACCAATTAAAATTATGATAGACACTGGATCTGAAATAACATTGGTCAACAGAAAACTAATAGAAGAAGTTAATTTAACAAATTTAATTTATAAAATACCTAGGGTAAATTTAGTGGGCGCAAACAAACGGACATTGGCAACTATAAATGAAGGCATACGAGTAATGGTACGACTGGGCAAGAATATGTATGCACTACAATGTGTAATAATGCCAAACATGTCACATGACATGATAGTAGGAGTGGACGAATTGGCAGAAAAACATGTAGTGATAGATTTTAAAAATAATACGATGAAACTAACAGAAGAAAAAGAAAAAGAACAGGACAAGGAACATGAGAAACAAAATACGGACGAATCAGGTAAAGAACAAACAGTGGAAATGAATTTGGCAGCGAAGCAAGGACAAAGAAGAAAAAGGAGAAAAGGTCAGAAAAAGATAAAAGAAAATGAAACCTGTGGCTCCTCAAAAGAAGAGTTGAGCCCAGAAGAAGAAAATTTGAGAGTATCAGAAACAAAGGAAACCTGGGATTCCTCAAAAGAAGAGACGGGCTCAGGAGAAGAAGAAATAAAGCTAAAAAATGAAAGTGAAAAGAATATGATTGAAACAGTGGTATTTGAAGAGGAGGTATATGCAAACGAGGATGCAGAATGCACGGTAAACATGTGTGAAGAATCTGAGAAAAAAGACAGAAAATTGATATGTGGAGAAGGGAAAGAAAAAGAATTGCGGTTGATGTTAAGAAACTACGAAAATTTGATCAATGAGGAAAACAGAGTGGCTAAAAAATACGAACATTCATTTGAGGTGAAAAACTTGGGAAATTTTCGATCAAAGACTTACCCGATTCCATACAAGTATCGACAAGAGGTGAAAGAAGAAATAAATAAAATGTTGGAAGATCAAATCATCGAAAGATGTGATTCACCGTATGTTAACCCGATTGTGATAGTAAAGAAAAGCAGTGGAGAATTGAGATTATGTTTAGATGCCAGGAATATCAACCAGCACACTGTATCACAATATGAATCACCTATAAACATCGAGGCCATTTTTGGAAGAATCACCGGGTCACACATATTTTCGAAAATTGACTTAAAACACAGTTTTTGGTTGATACCGTTAGCTGAAAAGTGTAGAAACTACACCGCTTTTTCTATTGATGGTATTGTCTACCGGTTTAAGGTAGTGCCGTTTGGATTGCAGAGTGCTTGTGCTGCACTCGTCCGAGCTCTACATACCATTTTGAATCGCCACGAAGATTTCATAGTTCATTATATCGATGATTTATTAATTTTTTCACAAGATACTCAGAGTCATCTGAAACACATAGAAATAATTCTGGAAGAATTGGACACAGCGGGATTGAAATTAAACATTGAAAAATGTCAATTTTTTCAAAAAGAAGTCATTTATTTGGGTTTTCAATTGGACACCAAAACAGTAAGATTATCCGAAGACAGAGTCAAGCTCATAGATGAATACCCAAGACCAACGAATTTGAAAACATTGAGAGGTTTTCTTGGCACGATTAATTATTTTAAAAAACTGATTCCCGATTTGAGCCAAAAGGAAATCCCTCTGATAAAGTTGCTTAAAAAAGGAATAAAATGGAATTGGAAAGAAGAACAGGAGGAAGCTTTCGAAACATTAAAACGAGAATTCGCAAAAGGAACGAAAATATACCACCCCATTTACAATTTACCTTTTATACTCCGAACTGATGCGTCCATACAAAAATTTGCAGGAGTTCTGTCTCAAATACAAAACGACCAAGAAGTGCCGATATGTTTTATATCGCGAGTGACTAAAACACATGAGAGAAAATATAGTGTTACAGAATTGGAGTTTGCCAGTGTACTATATTGCGTAAACAAATTGAGGTTTTACTTATTGGGAGCAAAATTCACAATCGAAACAGACCATGCAGCTTTAGTACATATCATGAAGAATAGATTAGTAAATAATAGAATACATAGAGGTATTCTATTATTACAGGAGTATGATTTTGAGTTCCGATATATAAAAGGAAAAGACAACATAATAGCCGACGCTCTAACACGGGATGAGGACACGGGAAAAAAGGAAACAATTACTCTACAGGTGGGACTAAATAGATTAATACAAGAAGAAGGGATATATTCGTTAAATGAGATAAGGACAAACCAAGAAGACCTAGAGGAAAGAGAGAAAAGAAGAGCGGAAGTAGAAAATGACATATACTTTAAGAGAATAGACGGAAAGGAACTATATTTAGTGACACAGACATTGGCCGAAAAGATAATAAAGAAATTACATGAGGACAATGGGCATATCGGTAGCAGAAAAGTTTGGCTCGTTTTTAGGGAAAATTACATCAGCCGACAGGATTACCGCATTGCAAAGGAAATTACCCAGAAGTGCGATGTATGTCAAAAATATAAGAGTCGGAATTTCAAAAACGAAAATGTTGCCAAAAATATTGAAGCCCGAAACAAACTAGACATTGTAGCAATAGATATGTTAAGCGATCTAATTATGACCACTAAAAGGAACAAACATATTCTGGTAATGGTGGATGTGTTTTCAAAATACGTAAAATTATATAGTTGCCGCACCACAAAGGGGGAGGAAATATTAAGAAAAATCGACAATTTTATAGCCATAGTAGGAACACCAAAAAAGATCCTACTGGACAATGCAACGTATTTCCGAAATGATCGTTTCAAGGGACAACTTCGAGAACGAGGAATAGAGACAAATTTTGTCAGCATCAGGCATCCACAGAGTAATCCTTCGGAACGATTCATACAGGAAGTGACGAAATTTCTTCGCATTGCAACAGATGGTCAACATCGCCACTGGGACAGGAAAATGGCGGAAATAGAAAGGTATCTAAATACAATTCCGAGCACAGTAACAAAAGAGACCCCAGAATACATCATGAAGGGTGTATTGCCGATAAGGCCATGGGAAGACCAAGAGCCAAAAGAATATCAACAGGTGATTGAAACCGTACAGAGAAGATTACGGCGAAGCAACGAAAAATATATCCAAAGACAGGAACAAAATAGAAAAAGAAGACCAGTGACTTTCCAAAAGGGTGAAAAAGTACTCGTGAGGGCATTACGAGTATCAAATCTTCCTGGGGGCATTTGCGCAAAGTTGATGCCTGTTTTCGAAGGCCCGTGCATCGTGAAAAATGAAAATGGGATAAATAGTTATGAGTTGAGGCACAGGAACTCGGAAAAGATCCGAGGAATTTATAATATTCACGATGTATACAAATATCACGAATAAAAGACAGAATTACATGAAGTAGATAGTAAGTTAGGATATAAGAAGTAGATTAAAGTAAGGAAATATACAGGGAGTTGGTTTTGCCTCGAGAAAATTTATTTAAAAATGCAGATAAATTTTATCGAATACAAGGCGGGGATTTGTTATATTTCTATTTGATATGAAAATTAAATTTTGATAATTATAAACAAAATTCAATTTAATATAAAATAATTTCAATTTTCTCAACCACGGGCATATAAATTTAAAACAACCTGTATACAACAAATTGTTATATGTAATTTTAAGAAGTGATTAGAATAAGCGTACGAAACTCGGAACAATGTGCTTAGATAAACAAAGTGAATGACGCGTACCATTATCGTTCTTCTCGGAAGGTCGATCATTAGCCTATGCTAAATAAAACTCAGTGAAATAGATGATAGTTCATTATCGTTTTTCGCGGAAGGTTTCGATCATTAGCCTATGCTAAATAAGACTCATTTGAAAGAGAGAATAGGTCATTAAAATTTGTAAATAGTTAGAAAGTATTTTAGAATGGGAATTAAATATTTTCTTTTGAAATCCATTAAGCATATTTAGAAAGATTAAAAATTGGTTTTGAGGAATATTACGAATGAGAGTTGGTGGTGGAAAATTGATTTGTGAATCTGGAAGGGATATTTAGAAAGTAGGGGAATGGATGACAAAGTGAGAGCGGAATGTTTTGAGCTGTCGAGAAGTGAAGTCGAGTAGTAGACGGTAGTGTTCGAGGAGTGAGAAAGCCGGTGTGGTTCCGTGAGTGTGGAGTATCTATCGTGGAACGAGAAGTAGGCCAGGTCGAGAGTAAAAGAACCTCCTTGAGCCCAGAGTGTCCCGGTAGCTGATAGCAGTTTCGAAAAAGGTAGAACACAGCATCACGACAAAAGCAGGAACGAGAGCTATTCGAGCTAGTTTTTCAAAGGAGAACATCACTGGAAGCCAGGACGAGGTTTGATCGCAGCCAAGGATAGCAGGAAACGGGTCTTGTGTGAGGACATTCTCAGTTCACCAGGAAAAGGTCAGTCTCATTTGTTTGGACATGAATGTATGGGTTTTTCGTATTAAATTCCACATAAAAAATTGAATAACATAATCAATAATATCAGAAAAGCTTCATCAAACTTAAATAGAGTTGTTGCTAATAACTCCTAATAGTTAAATGTTAATAAAAACTTTCAATTGAAAACCAAAAGGAAATAAGATTCCCATTTGTAAATGTTATGTTTAAGAATAATAAGAAATAGCAAATATTAAGCATTGATTGCCTTTTAAATAAAATAAAAAATATTTTGATTATAACTGTAACCCATATATGTGTATTTTTTTTACTCTTTTCTTTTCTATCCCGATTAGGAACCATTAAGAAATATTTAGAAGCCACGGAAGTAAGTAATTAATTTATAATTCGCCCTGAGATTGAAAACATATTGATATGTGATCTGGTTAATTAATTAGATTAGTATTAATACATTGATTAAATTAAGTAACATATAAGAATATTATCTCATATCAATAATAAAGATCACATCAATATATTGATGTGATCTTGATTATTGATATGAGATAATATTCTTATATGTTACTTAATTTAATCAATGTATTAATACTAATCCAATTAATTAACCAGATCACATATCAATATGTTTTCAATCTCAGGGCGAATTATAAATTAATTACTTACTTCCGTGGCTTCTAAATATTTCTTAATGGTTCCTAATCGGGATAGAAAAGAAAAGAGTAAAAAAAATACACATATGGGTTACAATTATAATCAAAATATTTTTTATTTTATTTAAAAGGCAATCAATGCTTAATATTTGCTATTTCTTATTATTCTTAAACATAACATTTACAAATGGGAATCTTATTTCCTTTTGGTTTTCAATTGAAAGTTTTTATTAACATTTAACTATTAGGAGTTATTAGGAACAACTCTATTTAAGTTTGATGAAGCTTTTCTGATATTATTGATTATGTTATTCAATTTTTTATGTGGAATTTAATACGAAAAACCCATACATTCATGTCCAAACAAATGAGACTGACCTTTTCCTGGTGAACTGAAAATGTCCTCACACAAGACCCTTTCCTGCTATCCTTGGCTGCGATCAAACCTCGTCCTGGCTTCCAGTGATGTTCTCCTTTGAAAAACTAGCTCGAATAGCTCTCGTTCCTGCTTTTGTCGTGATGCTGTGTTCTACCTTTTTCGAAACTGCTATCATCTACCGGGACACTCTGGGCTCAAGGAGGTTCTTTTACTCTCGACCTGGCCTACTTCTCGTTCCACGATAGATACTCCACACTCACGGAACTACACCGGCTTTCTCACTCCTCGAACACTACCGTCTACTACTCGACTTCACTTCTCGACAGCTCAAAACATTCTGCTCTCACTTTGTCATCCATTCCCCTACTTTCTAAATATCCCTTCCAGATTCACAAATCAATCTTCCACCACCAACTCTCATTCGTAATATTCCTCAAAACCAATTTTTAATCTTTCTAAATATGCTTAATGGATTTCAAAAGAAAATATTTAATTCCCATTCTAAAATACTTTCTAACTATTTACAAATTTTAATGACCTATTCTCTCTTTCAAATGAGTCTTATTTAGCATAGGCTAATGATCGAAACCTTCCGCGAAAAACGATAATGAACTATCATCTATTTCACTGAGTTTTATTTAGCATAGGCTAATGATCGACCTTCCGAGAAGAACGATAATGGTACGCGTCATTCACTTTGTTTATCTAAGCACATTGTTCCGAGTTTCGTACGCTTATTCTAATCACTTCTTAAAATTAAATATAACAATTTGTTGTATACAGGTTGTTCTAAATTTATATGCCCGAGGTTGAGAAAATTAAAAATATTTTATATTAAAGTGAATTTTGTTTATAATTATCAAATTTTAATTTTTATGTCAAATAGAAATATAACAATATATATATATATCAATCGGTTTTAAAACGTCTTGCGACGTTGTCCGATGCCTAATTTCCATGACACTCTATCATCCCATTGGCCCTCTCTAAGATCTCTTGCGCTCATCGCCTTCGTTACTCCCTCTCTCCAAGATTTCTTAGGTCTTCCTCTCTTTCTGTGGTTTGGTGGTACCCATTGCATAATTATTTTAGGGAGTCTTGAGTTATCCATCCTCTGGACGTGTCCGTACCATATCAGCTGTTTTCTTTCTATGTCTGTTGTTAGAGAGCCGTCAACCCCCATTCGCTGTCTTATCTCATCATTACGTATTCTCTCTCTGCGTGACACTCCTACTGATCTTCTAAAAGCGTCCATTTCTACTGCCTCCAGTTTTCTTCTGTTGTTTTCGGTTATCCGCCAAGTTTCTGCTCCGTACAATAGACTGCTTTTAATAAGAGATTCGTAGATATTGTGTTTTCTTCTTTTTCCTATTTCATGATTCCACAGTACGCTGTTTAGACAACCTATTGTTTTTCTGGATTGTGTTATTCTTCTCTTTATTTTTTCATCATCTTTCCCCGTTGTGTCAAAAACGATTCCTAGATATGTGTAATGGTCGCAGGGCATGATGATTTCATTATTTTCTAATGTGATGTTCGATAGTTCGGTACCTATTGGCAGGTATTTTGTTTTTTCTATATTAATTTCTAGTCCCCACTTTCTATATTCTTCTTGTAATTTCCTTGCCATGTACTCTAAATCATCTTTATCGTTTGCTATAACAACCTGGTCATCAGCAAACTGCAATGTATATAAGCAAATCTCTCCAAGGTCTACGCCCATGCCTCTGCATTTTCGTTTCCACTCTTTCAATGCTTTTGCAACATATATTTTAAATAAGGTCGGTGATACACAACACCCCTGACGTAGACCTTTATTAACCAGGAAGCTTTGCGATAATCTGTTTCCAGTTTTTATTTGTGATGTTGACCCTTCATACAAATTTCTTAAGGCTTTTATTAAGGTGACACTAATATTCGTCTGTCGTAACACGTTCCAGAGTTTGTTTACAGGAACTGTATCGTACGCCTTCTGCAAGTCAATAAACATGAGGTGGGTTTCTTGATTTGTGCTTAATTTTTTTTCTATTAGTTGTTTGAGGTAGAAGATATTATCAGTACAGCTTCTTCCTGTTCGAAAACCGGATTGTTCTTCTTCCTCTTGGTCTTTGTACTCCTTCTCAATGCGGTCTCTAATTATTCGTCCAATAGACGAATATAAATTACTTATGAGAAGTTAAATTTTACGATAGGTATAGTAATAGCAAAATAATCAAATTTCACTCATTACCAGTTTTTAGAAATTATGTGCTTACGATAGCATATACACAGAAATTCATTGCATAAAGCTATTGTATAAAAAAATAGGATTCAGACAGGAGTGAAAGCCACTATATCGGCACGATTCAACTAAGATTAGGCTCTTTAACCTTCCGATGACCAATCTTTTTCTGTTACATGGATGACCAGCGGGGGTCAAAAATGACCTCCAGTCAAAAATGACAATTGACAAAAAAATTAAGTTGTTTTAAGAAATAAAATAATGTATTTGTCATTTTAATGTTAGTATTGTATCAATAAATGATAAATAAACATTAGTTAGATATATTTTAATTACAACTGAACAAAAACAGGAATCATCATTCTGAACATAGAACTAAAGAAATTTTAAAATATACACTAATTTACGTCGCCACAGGTTTAACAAACAATTTTTTTTCAATATCGAAACGTTTCTTACAAATAATTTCGCATAATAGACGGTATTTACTTAATATAACATTGGAACATCGAAGGCCAAGGGAGTCCGTCTTTGACTCCAAATTCAGAAAAAAAAATTTTTCGTAAAATACATATAGGAAATTTGTTTTATTACAACATATCAGGGTATCTGGAATGATATTAAATTCAAATAAAAAAATAATGAGTTTAAAATTCAAAATTTTTCTCAATTTATTAAATAAAAACATACATTGAGGTCAAAATTTGCCCCCCTTGGTCATCCGAAAATTAATGTCCAGATGACTTTCTGTGTGTAAATATGATTTCCTACCCTAAGAGCATAGCTTATCATTTTCAACGAAAACTTTTCGTTTATAAATTCGCAAAGTCTGTGTGTTATTGCGTAGCCACTCCTGCAATACTTGGAGTAGTTATTGATGGATTCTTATGTAATTTTGTCTTCTGAATCCAAATCTGAAAACGGCATTTCGATATGTCTAACCGTCTTTGAGATAATCCCAATAAATCTAAAAAGAAAAGCATTTAACCAGTGCGTACTTCCGGTACTTACCTATGGGGCTGAAACACTGACATTAGTATCAATACGAAAATTAGAAGTATAGCACAACGAACACTGAAGAGATCCATGCTTGGCCTAACTTTGAGAGACAGAATACCAAATGATGAGTTATGGCGAAGAACTGGAGTGGAAGACATCATAAAGCGCATTACGAAGTTGAAGAGGAAATGGATCAGGACACGTCGCAAGACAGAGAGACAACAGATCCATCCATCCATCCAATGGCACTACAGCCCAAATCGAGCCTTGGCCTCCTTCAATAAGCTTCTCCAATCATTTCGATTTACCGCTGTTCTTTTCCATGAACGCGTTCCCAGAAAGTTCCTGGCATCCTCATCGACTTCGTCTTCCCATTTCTTTTTAGGTCTGCCAACAGGTCTTCTTCCCTGCATTCTTGCATTCAGCAATTTTCTGGGGATTCTACTCTCATGCATGCGGACCACGTGCCCTGCCCACCGTAATCTCTGCAGTTTAGTGTGTTGTGCTAGAGTTGGTTCGCTATATTGCTCGTATATTTCTCTATTATACCTAATTCGCCAGTTGTTATTTTCACTTATTGGGCCCAGTATCCTACGTAATACTTTTCTTTCAAACACATCTAATGCATTGGCAGATTTTTGTGTCACCACCCATGTTTCGCAGCCATAACTTACTATGGGCCTGATTATTGTTTTATATACCCGGAGTTTTGTTTTCCGGTGTACGTCTCGCGATTTGAATATGTGGCCCATCGCAAAATAGGCTTTATTTGCCAGCACAAGCCTTCTATTTATTTCCGGTTCTTCTTCATTGCTTGCAACCAGATCCATTCCTAGGTACGTGAATCTATTCACATGTTCTATATCGTCAATAAAGTGTTGTTGCGCCGGTCTATTTGATCTGGTTTGTATGAGTAGTTTTGTTTTATTTGTGTTTATTGCCTAGCCCTACTGCTTCTGCCCTCTGTTTCAACTCAACGTAGGTTTCTTCCGCTGCATTCATTGTTCTGCTCATTATGTTTATATCATCCGCGTATGCTGCTAATTGGGTAGATTTGTTTGTAAGTATGTTATTTCCGCTTACCGTCAACCGTCTAACTACATATTCAAGAACAAGATTAAAAAGCGTTGGAGCCAGTCCGTCGCCTTGTTTCAGTCCTTGCGTTATCGTAAACGCATCAGTGATCTGTCCTTGAATACATACTTGTGCTTCTGTTTCTGTCATTGTCATTTGCACTAGTCGTATTAATTTTGATTGTATGCCAAATTCTTCCAATATATTAGGTAGAATTGTTCTATCTATTGAATCATAGCCTTGTTTAAAATCTACAAAGAGATTGTAAACGTCCGTGTCATATTCCCATGCTTTGGCTAGTATTTGTTTAACTGTAAATAGTTGGTCAATGGTAGATCTATTTTGCCTAAACCCTGCTTGATATTCCCCGATGATTTTTTCCGTGAGAGGTTGAAGTCTTCGATTAAGGATATTTGTGAATATTTTGTATCCCGAACAAAGTAAAGAGATGCCTCTATAATTCTGACACAACAGTTTGTCTCCTTTTTTATGAATAGGGCAGATTATACTTTTCTTCCATTGTTGGGGGATTTTTTCTTCTATCTATATCTCTCGTATTAGCTGATACATCTGTTGTGTCAAATTCCTTCCTCCTTGCTTGAGTAGTTCTGCCGGTATTTTATCTAGTCCCGGTGCTTTATGGCTTTTTTGTATGTGGATTGACGTTTGGACCTCCTCTAGCGTTGGGGGTCTAGTTAATTCATTTTCTTCTCCATCTTCCCCCAGCTCTTGTTGTTGTACCTCCTGCCGTGCCTGCTGCTGCCTCTGTTGTTGTAATGGTGGTTGTGCCCCTTTGTTTAATACTTCCTTAAAATATGTCATCCAGGTTATCTTAATTTCGTCCATATCGCTAATGATTTCACCCTTCTTATTTTTGCAGAGGCTAGTCTTCGGTTTGTATCCCTGTCTTAAATGTTTAATAAGTTGGTATGCACTACGTGTTTCGTTTTCCTTAAACTCCCTCTCTATGTTTAGTATCCGTTGGTTTTCGTACTTTCTCTTTTTCTGCCTGCACAGTTTATCTGCTCTTCGTCTTTTGTTCTCAAATTCTGTTTTTCTCTCTCTAGTACGTCTGAGTATGTAATTCTTATGTGCTTCATTTCTTTCCTGTATAGCTTGTTTGCATTCTTCATCGAACCATGTTTCTTCTCTCCGTTGTGTCTTTGTTCCTATGACTTCTTTCGCTGTGTTTAGTATGATACTGCTTATGGTGTTCCATTGATTTTCTATTGTGGAGTCTGCTCTGTTTTCTTCTAGTAATTTTTCATCAACTGTTCTCTCAAATGTTTCTTGTACCTCAGGGACTTTTAGGTTATCTAAGTTTAGTTTTTCTTGTTTTGGATATTGTTCCTTTACCTGTCGACTGATTTTGCATCTAAACCGTGTCTGCACTAGTAGATGGTCTGAGTCACAGCTTGCGCCACGTCTGCTTTTTACATCTAATATACTCGTCGCCATTCTTTTTTCAGTCAGTATATGGTCTATTTGATTTATTGTGTTTCCGTCAGGTGATATCCAAGTGCCCTTATGTATGTCCCGATGTGGGAAGCATGTCGAACTGATAATCATATTCTTTCCAGCTGCGAAATCTATTAGAAACTGACCATTCTCATTTGTGTCTCTATGCAAACTATGTTTCCCTATTACCTCTATGTACTCTTCTTCTTTTCTGATCTTGGCGTTTGTGTCACCTATCACCATTTTAATGTCGTTTCTTGGTATTGAGTCATAGATTCGTTCTAGATCTTGATAAAAGGCTACCTTAGTGTCTTCTTCCTGTTCATTTGTGGGACAGTGTACATTTATAAGGGTTATGTTAAAGAAATGCGTTTTTATCCTAAGCTTGCAGATTCTTTGAGACAATCTGCAAGAGACAACAGATGGACAAAGAATATTTTGGAGTGGCGGCCAAGGGCAGACAAGCGAAGTCGTGGAATAGACGACCACCAGATGGACCGACGACATTAAAAAAATAGCGACAAAATGGATTGCAGCTGCGCAGGACAGAGAAAGGTGTAAACATCTTGAGGAGGCCTATATCCGACAGTGGACAAATTTTGCTGTGTGATGATGATGATCATGATTTTAATTCGAGCTGTCTCATTTGATTTGTTAAATAAGGTTGAGCTTTTCGTCTTTCTTCTTCTTTTGCCCTTTAATTCGTCCAATTTTGAACATAGGCTTCCCCAGTTTCCTCCATGGTCTCCATTGTTGTATCGTGCTATTCCACCTATTGTCCGTTTGTCTAGCTTTATGACCTGCGAAGCTCCATTTTAGTCTGGCTATACGTTGTCCTGCGTCTTTGACTTTTGTTTTATTTCTTACCCAGTTGTTTTGCTTTTTGTCTGTCAATTTCACTCCTAACATTGCTCTCTCCATGGCTCTTTGTGTCTTCATTATTTTATCCATATTTGCCTTGGTCAAGGTCCATGTTTGGCATGCGTATGTGAGAATTGGGAGTATGCACTGGTCAAACACTCTTGTTTTTAAGTATTGTTGTATTTTTTTATTCTTTAGGACCCATTTTAATTTTCCAAATCCTGCCCAGGCTAATCTGACCCTTCTTTTTACCTCCGCTGTTTGGTTTTCCTTATTTATTTTTATCATCTGTCCCTAATATATATAATCATTAACCGCTTCTATTGTGGTGTCGTTTAGTATTACGTTTCTATTATCTTGTGTGTTTGTCATTGTTTTTGTTTTGGCAAAATTCATTATTAGACCTATTTATTCGGATTCATTTGCTAGATCGGTTAGCATGGTTTGTAGTTGTTCAAAACTTGATGCTATGACTACTACATCGTCTGCATATCTTAGGTGGTTTAGTTTCTTTCCATTTATGTTTATTCACATGTCTGTCCATTCCATTGTTTTGAAAACATCTTCCAGTGCTAATGTAAATAGTTTAGTTAGTTTATTATATTATGTATTAGCATTCTGTATCTGGAATCTATTCTACAGTTGTTTATAGCTTTTTCTATTGCCCACATTTCCACGCTGTCAAATACTTTTTCGTAGTCAACGAACGCTAAGTGCAGATCTATATGGTATTCGTTAGCTTTTTCTATTAGTGTCCTAATTGTTAGAAGATGGTCAGTGGTGCTATATCCCTTTCGGAAACCTGCCTGCTCTACTGGTTGATACGAGTCCAATTTGTTGTGTTAGCCTGTTGTTGATAATCCTCATGAATAGTTTATACGTTTGCGACAGAAGTGAGATGGGTCTGTAATTTTGTATGTCCTTTCTGTTGCCTTTCTTAAATAGCAGGATTGTAAGACTTTCGTCCCATTCGTCGGATATTTCTCCTTTATGTAGACACTGATTAAATAGATTTCTTAATGTTTGTAAAATTTCTTCTTTTTGTGTTAAGTAATTAATTCTACTAAACCTAAACATACTTTACTGCCTAGTTGGTTTTGTTCCATTTATTATTAGGTACCTACTCCAATTTCCATTCTGCTTCTTCTGAAAACTCCCATTATTCCTCTTATGATTCTTTAATATCAATGGGTAACACTAGGAAAACAACGTTTTTCCTTTCTTTGTCATTGTTATAGAATATTTAGCAATTTATTTTAGAAGTTTATTCAGCTTTGCTTTGGTGGTCTTTTGATGGTATTTAGACCACCATATTAGTGCACTATACATAATCATAGGTGGGACTACAGTTGTTATATATAGCCAGTATATCTGTTTGAGTCTCAAAGCCCATGTTTTCGCACATAAGTATCCTTCGACATGTCAAAAGAAAAAGAGAAAAAATGATTCTTTAATATCAATGGAAAACAACGTTTTTCCTTTCTTTGTCATTGTTATAGAATATTTAGCAATTTATTTTAGAAGCTTATTCAGCTTTGTCTTGGTGGTCTTTTGATGGTATTTAGACCAGCATATTAGTGCACTATACGTAATCATAGGTGGGACTACAGTTATATATATAGCCAGTATATCTGATTGAGTTTCAGACCTCATGTTTTCACACATAAGTATCCTTGGACATGTCAAAAGAGAAAGCTTTGCTTTGTTGGTTATTTTTATCAAATGGACGTTCCTTGTAAGCTGCTAATCTAGTATTACTCCTAGATATTTGACCTCATTTGCCCCTTTTCCAGTTTATTTGACAGATCGGGCATCCAGTTGTTATCCGCCTCCTTATCTACTATTGTTTTATTAGAGTTGTTGAGAGAGAATTTTTCCTATAGCACCACCTAGTAATGATACTTAAAGTTCTTTAGAGTTTGCTGGATAGAACAATACTATATTTTCCTCGTTATTAACATTAATATTACCATAATTACTATATCATCCGCAGAGAACTGCACTTTCTACCCACTGTGGATCAAGGAACGAGATCAAGTCGAGCAGTGAAACCAATAACGGGAGAAAGCACTCCCCCCTGTAGGCACCTCCTAACTGTTTTGGCCAAAACATCCTCTCCTTGCATGTCTCACCTTACAATTTTACATTAGAATACAAATTTTCCATTGATTGCTAAAAAGCATAATACTACTAACCAATAAAATTATTTTAATAGAAACCATGTGAGGAAAATATTATCTACTAAATTAGATTATGTTAATGTTTTAGTTGTTTAATTTTTTCAATTTATATTAAATAACTAAATAATATAGACACTTTAATTAAATGAAAGAAAATACAAAAATTCCTTTGACATAAATCATAGGTTCAAAAAAACTTTCTAACAAACTTCAGTCAATTTAGTTTCGGCCTGGAGCACAACTTCTTCAATATCAACATTAGTGAGTTTATGTATAATGAACGCTTACACACGCAAAATCTTCATTAAGTTTAATAATAAATCAGATTCATTTAGTTAATATTTATTATTCAGTATCTGGTATCCTAAAATATTATTTTTTTAAGGGAACGGACCCTAATTATTTTCATTATTGGGGAGTTATGTAAATGCGGGTATTATTACTTCTAAAAATAAGCTACCTTTTTTTATCTATTGTATGGAAGTAATATTGTAATTTACATAAATTAACTAAATGAGATGTATGATTAACGCTATTAAAATCGAATATAAAAAAATTATATGAAAATATTTTGTCTTTATACCTACCTACGCTGTGTTTATACCATTGAAATCTGGTAACAGTTGACCAATTATCCATTCTTCTTTGGCTTAGATAATTACTAAACGATACTTAAATTCTAATAAGAGCTTAATTCTATGGTTTCCTCTTATTGTTTCTAACAACTATGCACTATAGCTCACACACAACACAGCACTATGCTCTGCTTTTACACTAGTTAATAGTTTATAATAACTCGACTTAATTTCTTCGTTTAAGTATTCTTCTAATCCAGTATTAACGAGGAGCTGAACGGCCTTCATGTGTAGGTACATAACTACAGAGTCGTTGCTCGTGATTACTTGCCATCTTCTTCATAACTTTATCTGCATCTTCCATCTCAAGGTCCTTGTGGAGGTCGATATTTTTGACACCAAGGAGCATTAATGATGTTCCTTAATAATTTATTCTGGAATTTCTGAATAAACTTAATATTACTTGAATTAGCACAGTCCCTGAGTTGGCAACCATATGATTATACTGGCCTCAGTATTTATTTGTAGGTATAGTAGTTGTGGTGTGTTATGTATGGACAATGCTGAATTTCTTTCCATCAGCCAATACACTTTCTGGTATTGTAACGGATACCTAATAGTTCTTCTCTTTTATTTTTAATATGGACTTTCCAGCGAAGTGTTGCAGCATGTATGATAAGTAGGCTTAACTAGGTACTTTGCGCAAGATACATATTATGGTATTTCGGCATCATTTATTCTAATTCGAATGTTTTGGATCTATTTATTTGTAAAATTAACGTGAATAGATTTCGATTCATTTAGTTGATTTTTCATTTTTTAGTTCAATTATGGATTTTATGTATTGACAACTCTAATTTTTCTGCTGGATCTTCGCTGCTAGGTATGCTGCTAGGATAACAGTAGGTATCATCTGCAAAGATTACTACAGTATCATTTCCTAGTTCAGGTATGTCGTATGTGTATAGCAATTAGAGGACTGGACCAACTACGCTTCCTTGAGGATCTCCTGCTTTGATTTATTTTAGATATATGTGCTCGTCCTCTGGCTTAATTCTGAAATATCTGCAAATATGTAGGTATGACATGTTTGTAGATTAAACTGCCATACTTTGTCGAAAGCCTTAGGCTATGGCTAAAAATATTGTACCAGAGACTTTCTTTTATTTTAATGATTCTTTAGTTATGTTGGTAATTCTGTGTACCTTTATAAATCGCAGAACGTTTATTTCTAAAGCAAAATTATTGGTGGTTTGGAATCAGATTTTTCTCTTCCATTACTGGTTTCGTTCTTTTTAGCAGGTTTCTCAAAAAGCTCCGACCTGAGTGGTAAAACTGATATACCCTATTCCACGAATATACGACTGTTTTGGATTACCTCGACAACGAATATTTTTCTATTCAAAATATGAAGAACGAAAGTAAATTGCGAATTGCATTGTTGTTTATTGGATTAATTATTAGAGCCATTTACTTTCGTGCTTCTTATGTTGCACACCAAAATATCTGTTGTCGCGATAATCCAAAACAGTCGTATATTGGTGGAATGACCTATATTAGCCTAGATATATTAGGAGACTTCATTTTGTGATTTCCTTGGTTTTGGTATCATTATAATCTCAGCAATTTTCCATAAATTTGGGAAATATCTCAATCTAAATGCAGCATTGATTATGTTGCTCAATTTTACTATGATTTATGTCTACATTGTCTCCTATTTAATCAGCTACTTCTTTCGGGGATGTTGGTCTGATTTTTTCTTCTGTCTGACTAGGCTCTAACTATGATAATTACCTATATGGCAAACCTCTCTGCACTTTAATTTTTGCTTCTAGCCCAGCTCCGTCTTCCAGTGTACCAAATATGTGGAAAATACTGGTCATTTTAGCCTTTGTGTTGCTCTCCATAAAGAGAACTCCCTCAGGTAAGAAATGATTGACTGGCTTGGGACATATGTGGCGAATTATACGGCTTCGATCGATATCTACACTTAAAAAAATTTAGTTCGTAATACTGATTAACAGTGATTATTGAATAGTATTTCGTTGTGACAACAATTTACTTTTTTGTTTCAACGAACTTTTAGACATTAACGAATGTATTTGGTCATTGTCACAATAATTGAATAATAATTGTGAAAATAACTAGAGTACATTAATCAATAACACTTAATTTATTCAGCCAATAACTTAGTTTCGTATATTTAATAAATATTGTTAATAATTCTGGCAGCAACTCACTTTCTTGATTTCGTAGATGACAAACAATTACCTTGGTTTATCGTGACAACGTACAGATTTCATTAAAACAATGTACAAATGTTGTTAATATAGAGTAATATATGATTATTGTATAGATGTAAACAGATTGTTGTGACAACGAATGCATTAATCAATCTACTACTGCGTTTATTAACCACAATCAATGCGTTCATGGTGACAATACACGTAGTTGTTAAGACAATAAATGTTTTGCTTGACCATTTCAAATGTAACGGCTTTTCCTTATCGTGATACCCCTAGCTTCTCTGTCTTACCATTGTTTAAAAAAGAATTCTTTGTTAAACAATGCTGTTACCTCTGCCGAAGTGCCGAATAATAATTTCATTTCGTTTCCAAGTGTAGTCCGTTGTAGAAGGGAGTTTTCGTGTGTCTATTATGGTGAAATTTCGGTCGAATTCTTTTTAAATTTTTTTCGAATCCTGAGAAAACTAATTAGTATTTTTGAAAATTTAAACGCAGAATAAAATATTACAGTATTATCGAGGGTCTGAAGTCCCTGAGAACTGCTATAATGATTATTTTAATAAGTCACAGGGGTGAAAAAGAGAAAATTTAGTATGATTTTTAATTTCAAATATACCATTCAAAAGAAACTTTTTGTTTATTCTAAGAGACTTTCAGCCCTCGGTAATGATGTAATCTTTTATTCTGCGTTTAAATTTTTCAAAAATACTTATTAGTTTTCTCAGGATTCCAAAAAAAAATTAATGCGTTTAAAAAGAATTCGATCGAAATTTTGCACCTGCGCTCTCAAAAAGGATAAAAGTGTTATACAGTTTTGGAATCACTATTTCAAATGCTTTTAAATGAGCTGGCACATGATGTACTTTCCCATTTAGAAAAATCAAAGTTATGCCTGTCACCTGAAGAGGGATCATGTAAAGTTCGAAACATTGATGTTATAATATACTTTGATTATTTTAAAAATCGACCTGTCCAAGCGTTTTGCTTATATGCTAAAAATAAATAAGTTAATAAGGGTTGGGGGGGAGTGTAACACTTATTCCAGCGCACTGTATAAGTGAAATCATGATATATGATTTCTCATATTATGAGAAATCACACAGTCTAAAGTCCATTAGGTTTATGACAAAAAAGGGGGATTTAAAAAATTATTATTAATCAATATCATACATTGGGCTAATGCATTCAGTAATTATTAATATAAAATATGTACGTTCATCGTAGGAATGAACGAAACTGATTGTAAGAATCAATAGAATTGCTTGTAAGAATAACCGTATTTATTGCGGGAATGAACGGAATTAATTGTAAGAATAAACGGAAATAATTGTAGAAATAAACGAAATACATTAGGAGAAATAACACTGTTATTAACACAACGAATAGTCTTCGTCGGTCAATTAACGACGTTGTTGTTTCAATGAATAGTGTTCGTTGACTCAATGAACAGAATTCGTAATATCAACAAAGTGATATTATGGTATACATAATGAATGTTCATCCATTCAATAAACGTAATACATTGGCTCAACTAACGAAAATAATGAATTGATGAACATCGCTTTATTGTCCCAATAAAACCAAGAATTGGACAAATTTTAAGTATTGCGTTTGTTGTCTGAATTAACATTTTTATTCATATTACGTACCTTTTTCGTTGAGTGTAAGATATGTTATTTGCTCCTTAAATGATCATAGGCGTAACCAGGGGGGGTTTTGGGGGTTGTAACCCCCCATTGGGATGTACTTTGAGCTCTCTACGCTTAACACCATAGCCCTCAGAGACCTTCCAGTAGTTGTAACCCCCCCCCCCTTTCAGGTAGTTGTAACCCCCCCTTAGGATCATCCTGGTTACGCCTATGTAAATGATACCAATGAACTAGGAGGTATTAAATACCTAATATTTAATTTAAAAGGCTCAAAAGCCTTTCTTAACTTATAGTAAAAATAGTAAATAAATATATTTATGTTACTGATAGATAGGTCAAGTCAGTGGAAAAATAATTATACAACTTTGAGGAATACTTAGTAATCTTATTTAGTTTTATTTTAAGTTAGTTAACGACGTAACAATGTTACATTTGCTGTCTATCCTTTTTAAAACATCTAAAAAAAGCTGTAAATAAAAACTGCCATTGAAAACAGATAATATTTTGCACATTTGTGAAAGCTCCACCACTAAGTGAATAAAAAACTCCAAATCGACATCTAATGAAGACCATCAACGAGATCTGCACACAGAAGGTACACGGGCTCAATTGAACGATAAAACCCCGAAAAAACCTTAGATCGTTTGCGAGATACAATCCGAAAAGAATGTTTTTGTTCTAGATGAAATTACCCGTTATTAGCAAAGCTGAAGGCACGCTATGTCGGCTGACGAACGCAGTTCTGATTGGTTTTTAAATTGATGGTAGCTCCCTACCTGTAATGACTCCAGGGCGTGGTAGAAACATCATTTACACTGGCCAACGGTTGACCGATCAAAAATCCTCCGATTGCTACGGCCCTAATCGCTTCTCGATACACCGACTGCCATTAAGGCCATTAGTGGGCCATTAGAGGATATTTGACACTTCTTTTACATGCTTTTTGATTCTTTAATGGGTAATTTGTATGCGTGCAAGCTATTTCGAATGAATATGTAAATGGTTGTCGATTAAAAAGTTGTGGTGGAAAATGGCAACGGTGTAATTAAATGTTGCAGATGTATATTATTAAACAGGTAAAATTTTCATATAGAGACACAAATACACTGAGAAACGGTTCGGGAATATTTGTGATGCCTAGTGCACACTCGATGATTTATGACTTAAAAAAATTGTCGTCGGATCCAGACTCGAACAAGCTGAAAATGCGAGAATTATCATAACGAAAACTTTGTTTATTTACGTATTTTAATTCATAATATGGAAAATTTCTATTATGAAAAGTTGTTTAGAATAAAATATTATCTTTTAATGTGGAATGATATTCTAATTTAAATGTTGTGAACTATAAAGGTACTTTACTCTTGATCGAAATTCATATTTTTTATGTACCTCGTATAAAATTATTAAAATTTGATATATGATTGTTGCGTCATAAGTCTTAGACCATGAAGAGCTTTTTATGAAGAATAACTTTTCTTCGTCAAATTAAAAATAAAAGAGTTATAAATGAAAATGTTGTTGGTATCCATAATTTGAGAAAAATCTTCAAATATTTTTTCCATTATAAGGATGTAATTGCACATATCAGACCATAATTTTTTATACCAAACAATATTATTTCATATACTGTCGGTTCGCTAAACTCAGACACAACTGGTTAGTGATTTTAGTCAATAATTTTGCCAATTTGGCAAAAAAATAATTACTAATAAGTTAATAATTACTAAATAATTAGTAATTTTGTAAATTTTGGCAAAATTCGCAAAAACAAAAAAAAATACCTACTAAAATCACTAGCCAGTTGTGCGAACCGACTATATTTTAATTTCATAGCAAATGGAGCAGTCCATTTATCATAATGGGGAGGCCGTATACTCGTATAGGTAAACCTTTTTAAAGCTGTTAATAAATTATTGCTTTTAAAATATACTCAAATTGTATTTTTGAACATCTTATTTATTTTATATAATAATTAAATTCACTATCAAATGTCATTGATGTTTTATTAATACTTAATTTAAAATTTAGTTTGACATTCACGAAGTGTCAAACTCAAATGTAAATAACCTATGCTTTGCTTAACAAATCGAGATTAAAAAACTAGCCTACTTAATAGCAACGATTTCAGCTGGACGTGTAGTGTGTCGGCAGAAAATAAAACGATTGTGACGTCACATTTTAGACTTTGAGGTCGATTATCTCGAAGACGTTTAGAAATATCGAAATGCCGTTTTCAGATTTGGATTCAGAAGAAAAAACTACATAAGAATCCATCGATAAATCTGATCTGAGTATTGCAGGAGCGGCAATGCAATAACACACACACTTTTGCGAATTTATAAACGAAATGTTTTCGTTGAAAAGTAAGTTTGATGCCTAATAATTGAGCCTGTATTAGGCATCAATAAACCTCTGTATTTCAGGCACAGATTTTTGCAAACTTGCAGTGTGCAAGGAAAATCAACTTGAGGGCTTTCGAGAAAAGCGGATTAGCATCTGCACAAATCAGTCAAGCAGTCATTGTGGCTCTCATAAGCCCTAAGGCAGGTGAACTTTAGGCTAGTGTGGGAATGTCAAGACAGGTAGACTGGTGCAACATAACAGTGTTACACTGGTATGGGTTCTAGGTCATCGGAGTATGTACAGCAACGAGAGAGCTGATCCCCTGGTACTTGCCAGGGGATCAGCAGCTACAATATACTTGGGTCCAGAGTCGACCGCGAGAGTGCCAAAAAGCGTGGATCGTGAAAAGAAAATAGCCTGGATCTGATGAAGCCAACACAACACAAATCACACTCTGAGAGTGTACCAGGTCAAACGCATGACAAGATGTATATTGGACGGACAGGCGCGGATACAGAGGGGGGTCAACGGGTCCACAGACCCCCCTATTGTATTTAGTCTATAAGTATTTTTTTATTATTAATTATTTTTTTCTGTAAACCAGGGCTCAATTATTTTGATACCGTAGGTATCTGAGATGACTGAATTTTATCTTTAGAGTAAGCGTGAGTCGAATGGCTAGATCTGGACAATAAAATATTTGCGGTATGTCTGACCCCCCTATTTTGAATTTCTAGATCCGCGCCTGGGGACGGACATGTGCTAGTAGGGCTGCTGAAAGCAAGCAGGAATCAGCTGAGTTATAACGGGTTTCTTTACTGAGCATGCGTCAGTCAAGAGGCACTTGCATATAATGGAGAGTTCATGGAGACTTAAACTGCATAGGTACTCTGTAGTAGAGGACCTGAAACAGTCAATCATATCTTGCATGACTGCGAAGTATTAGATAGCAGGCGGCAAACATTTTTGGAGACAACGAAGTGACTCAAAACGTATATGGCACCCACGCACTAGACCTGTATAAGCTAGTACAGGATTCCAAAATTCTAGTGTGGGTTTCGTACTAGAAGATCTACAATAAGCCAAGTGGCTGTAGTACTACCGGTTCATATAATACGGGCTTCCAGGAAAAAACAGTTTGTTAAGCTGTTCAATATTGATTTCAACTTACACGTTATTCCGTAGGTTACTCTCTAATTCTTCCTGGTATGAACTGGTGTTAGTAATCGCAGTGAATGTAACACTAAGGTCATTAGTGAACCATTAGAGGATATTTGACACTTCTTTTACATGCTTTTTGATTCTTTAATCGGTAAGTTGTATGGATGCGAGGTATTTTGAATGAATATGTAAATAGATGTCGATTAAAAACGTTGTGTTGGAAAATGGCAACGGTGTAATTAAATTTTGCAGATGTATATTATTAACACGTTGACGGACAGAACGACTATGGGCGTCTAATTTCCATTGATGTAATGTGACACAACGTCTATAGACGACATTTTTAAAATATCGAGTTGTGGCAAAATATCGGTGTCAAAAAATGTCACATTACATCTGGCACCTGCATACAATGGGGCTGTTTCATGGAGACTTGATCTGCAGACTCTGTAGCAGAGGACCTAAAACAGTCAACTATATCTTGCATGACTGCGAGGCATTGGACAGAAAAAAAAAACAATTTGTTAAGCTATTCAATATTGGTTTCATCTTGCACGTTATTTTGTAGGTGAGATACTCTATGTTTCTTCCTGGTGTGTCTTTTAGTCCATGTGGTGAGACCGCTCCCGTCTGAAAAAATTTCTGATTCGGTTTCTTTGTGGATTCCTATTCAAAAATGTCCCCTTTAAACAAATCTGAAGGGTGCCGGACGGAATTTATGGGCAGAAATTGTTTAAACAATTTTTTTAATCAAATAGAAAATATCACGTTTTTTTGCTCCGGAACATATATTTTTAAGTTTTGTGGGTCATTCTAAACAAGGAAGGTATTTTGCAAATTTTCTCAAGTTATACGAGTTATAGGCGATTTAAAATCTGAAAAATGCGAAAATACGCATTTTTGAGGCTTAAAAACTCATATTTAGATTAGTATTTTTGAGGGTGCCAGATACTTAAATTGAAGATCAAACATTCAGCTTCAAGATTATGAAGAGTGATCGCGTCTATCCTTAATTTATCCCTTTGTTTTTTAATTGTTAAATATGTGTGTTTATTCGATTTTTTTGCCAGTGCGGCGCATTCTATTTCAAAGATCTCCTATTTTTTCCCGAACAATATTTTTTCTAGATTCTTTGGGATATTATTAATAAAATAAGTTTTTTTGACTTTTTATCAAAAGTTAATAGTTTTAAAGTTATTAGCGGTTTAAAATCCGAAAAACGCATTTTCAGATTTTAAATCGCTTATAACTTTAAAACTGTTAACTTTTGAGAAAAATATCACGAAACTTATTTTATCTAGAATGTCCCAAATAATCTAGAAAAATTTTTTTTTGAGGAAAATAGGGGTTTTTTGAAAAGGAGCGCGCCGGATCGGCAAAGAATCGGATGGACATGCATATTTAACAATTGAGAGGATTAGATGCCAAGGGGTACAACTGATAAAATGATTTAGTTGAGAATAACTAAGTCAAAGTTAAATTTACATAGTAAATTCTACAGCGAATGAATTACTTATAGACTTGTTTTGAATTAATTTTATGTATTTTATTTATCTAATTGTCAAAGCTTTTGTAAAGTTAGTAGGTATCTATTTTCATTCAAAATATTTGAAATTTTGAAAAAACGTTCGCACTTGTACCCCTCTGCTTCAAATTTTGCACTTGTTTCTCTTTACCACTTAACGAATCTGCCATCTCCCGAATTTCTTAAATTATATAAAATAAAAGAAAAATTACGTAAAAATTAAAGGTCTTTCATTATGAAAAATTACTTGGTACATTTTGTGTTATTATTTAACTTATTTTGAATAATTTTTTAAGGGCTTGATTTGCAAAGATTCTAAACAATTTACCAAAAATAATATCCAACACCTTACAGGCAAACGGATACAAGTGTAGTTATACCTGTTTGCCACAAACTCTTTTTAAATATTTCGTAAGTACTCAAACTAGAATCTGCGATATGTCGCCACCAGTAGTTTAATTCACCTGTATCTCTTTCCCACTAATTTCTTAATACTATCTAGTATTATTTTGTGCACTTATCTCAATTTACAATATTTTTTCACTTGTACCCCCTAGCATCTAATCCCCTCAATTATAAAACAACGGTTTAAATTAAGGGTAGACGCGATCACTCTTCAGTATCTTGAAGATAAATATTTAAACTTCAATATAAGTATCTGGTAACCTCAAAAATACTAATTTAAATATGAGTTTTTTTTTCTCTGATTCTGGTCTTGGTTTAGAACTAGAACCTTTAGCCACGTAATTGTATAACTTATCACTAAGTCAGGTGTAATGTGTAGTGTGTGTGTGTGTTGAGTAAGTGTCTTGTTACTTTGCAAAGTCAACGTCATTGTCTTTGCAAAGAGACGCTAATTGTATCCGAACGTCTGCGGTCCCTAGTGATGAGCAAAACAAGAACAAGACCAAGACCAGGCTAGTCTTGGTCTTGGTCTTGTTCTTGCAAGCTTGGTCTTGGTCTTGGTCTTGCAGCTAAAAGGCAGTCTTGGTCTTGGTCTTGGTCTTGCACTAGCCGGTCTTGTTCTTGGTCTTGTTCTTGCTGCAAGAGTCTTGCTGGTCTTGCTTTTTTGGTAGTAATAATTTGAACCAAACAATTTCGAATAAAATGTACATTGAAATAAATAAACATGTGAAGAATGAAACTATATTTTTTGCTTTAAAATTTTAACAGAATGTAGAATGTAGTTTCAAACGGATACCAATTTTAACATTATACATTCACCTAATGACCTAATTATTTCTCTCTATATAAAGAGATTAGAGTATATTTTTATAATGGTAATGTTTATCAGTAGGAAAAACCTGCATTTACATCCCTTGTTGCAATTGCCGGCTTTCGGTTGTGTCACGTTGTGTTTTACATGCTGTCGATACCTGCCGCCTGCCTTCAGACCACGTCTTGAGTCTGGATTACTGTTTATTGTCCCTGTATTTTAATAAAATGTTAAAGAAAAAGAGCTTCTTAAAGGTGCCACAAATGGTCGGGGACCTTCAATTCACGGATTTTACGAAAAGGGATAAACAGTTTATAGTTGTTAACAGATAATGATCTGCTCCTTTCACTCGAACACTGTAGTATTTATCCTACGAGGGTCAAATTTAAGAACATAAATTAATTTTTTTTAAGAGAACACAAAAATCAAATATTTTTTACGCTATTTAATCATTATTTAATATAATTAACTTTTTTTATAAACTAACTAAAACATACTTTTTAGTAAATACTTACATATTTACCATACCTATTTATAGACCTAATACTATAACATAATAACTAATAGTCCATTCTTTCACGGTTTTTGCTCTAAATTTTAAAGAACCGCTTGGATTGACATGAACTTTGGCATACGTATAGCTTACATGTCAAAGAAAAAAAGTGATATTGTGCCGATGTGTGCTTTTGCTCTGGGGGTGACTTTCACCCCCTCTTGGGGGTGAAAAAATGTATGTCCAAAATAAGTCCGGAAATAGGTAAACTGACTAATTTTAAGTAACTTTTGTTCAATAGAGCTTTTTCGTAAAGTCAACACTTTTCGAGTTATTTGCGAGTGAATATGTTCATTTTTCAACAAAATAACCACATTTTTAGACGGTTTTTCGCAAATAACTCAAAAAGTAAGTATTTTGTCGAAAAAAACATTCTTAGCAAAAATATACCATATAAAAAAGTAAAAAAAAATGTGTACTCGTTAGGTCTCTGGATCTCGTAGAACCAGAGTTATAGCCAATGAAAAATAGATTCATATTCACCAAATTTCAAATAGAATATTTCGACGTGAAATATCCAAAAAGTTAAGCACTTTTTGGGAAAAAACCCATTATAACTTTTTAAAGTATTTTAAAAAAGTTTTATTTCTGTTTTTACAAAAAGTTTCTAGCATTAAATTTAAGCAAGTTACGCTCAAAATAAAGTTGGTCCATTTTGTTTTTGCAAAAAAAATCGGGAAGACCACCCCCTAATTAGCAACTTAAATGAAATTAATCGTTACCGCTCCACAAATTATTTTACTTATGTCGTCTTTATATGATCTGTAAATTTGATCGATTCAAAGTGCTTATTTTTGAAAAAATTTGGTTTCAAAATAAAATTTTTAAAAATTTAAATTTTGAAAAATATATTTTTTTCAAAATAACTTAAAAATTGTTAGATACCAAAAATCTCGAAAAACAAAAAAGTCAGATTTGCTTTTCTGAATATCATGTATTTTTGTTTGTTTTTCTGTTACACAAAAATTGATTAAGATTTGGTGTTTCAAAATTTGCATACATTCGTGATCAGTGACTCGTTCAACCCCTTTTAACTACAGCCCTTTCAATAATAAGGACTTTGAACCGATGAAACTTACAGATCATATAAACAATATATACACGAGTCAAGAAACTTGTGAAGTCGTAACGATTAAGTTCATTTAAGATACTAATTAGGGGGTCATTTTCTCGATTTTTTTACCAAAACCAAAAGGGACTAACTTTATTTTGAGCGTAACTTGTTTAATTTTGATGCTAGAAATTTTTTGTAAAACAAAAATGAAGCTTTTTTAAACACTTTAAATAAGTTGTAATGAGTTTTCAACGAAATGTGCTTAATTTTTGGTTATTTCACGTTAAAGTATTCCATTTGGAATTTGACGAATATGAACCTATTTTTCATTAGCTATAACTCTGCTTCTACTAGGTGTAGAGACGTGATATATACACCATTTTTTAAAATTTTTTACTGGCTATATTTTTGCTAAGAATGTTTTTTCGACTATTACTATTTGAGTTATTTGCGAAAAACCGTCTAAAAGCGTGGTTATTTTGTTGAAAAAATGAACATATTCACTGCCAAATAACTCGTAAAGTATTGACTTAGTGAAAAAACTCTATAGAACAAAAGTTACTTAAAATTAGCCAGTTTATCCATTTCCTGACTTTATTTGGACGAATATTTAAACCATTTAAACAATTTAAATTTATTATAAACCACCCCCAAGGCAAAAGCACATATCGGCACAATATCACTTTTTTTCTTTGACTTGTTAGCTATGTGTATGCCAAATTTTATGTCAGTCCAAGCGGTTCTTTCAAATTTAGAGATTTTGCAATATTTTACCGTTAAAGAACAGACTATAAACCTAATGGGGAGTTCTAACGCTTAATTCTGTAATTTGTTATCTTGCAGTTCTTTAATTTTATTTAAACTACATTGCTCTCGTAACACGAGTTATTCGCACTTTTTATTTTCACATATTTTTGGATTGAATACCCATTATGACATTTAAAAAGTTGAAAATATTCGGATCTGGGTAGTAAAAACTAGAATTTAAAACACACTGAAATGATGCGCATGCATTTCAAGTGCGGCACATACTATTTGTAGTACTGGCCCTTTCTGGGGAAAACCTAGATTCTTCCAAATAGTTTTCAACTATGAAATCAGTAAAATTCTTTACGCGTTTGTCATCCGGGATTTTCACAAATAATTCAACTTCCAACTTTCGTTGATTGTAAAAAATTAATCCAAAAAATAATTTTAAAAATTTCCCAGTATCGGAATTTTTGTCATTATATTCAGAAACTGAACCTAAGCTTTGGATTTTGCGATACCAAGCTTGACACATTACAATCGACAACCAGTTATTTTTTATTCAGGCCACAATGCTTTCACAACATTGTGAATCCCTTTTCAAAATCTATTATGATATTTTTTGTAATAAGTTTAAATTTAACGACCTACATTTTTCCTCGATTATGCGAAAAGAATTGAAATAAGTGTCAGTATTTTTATTAGACAAAAAAAGCGAAAACTACTAGTACATAAAAACCGTTTTTAATTGCATTTTTTTTAATGAATTACCCTATCTATAATTACATTTTTTTGTCTTACAAGTAATTTCAATTGTCCTTGAACTGTCGCCGTTTGAAAACTTGCCTTCTGGACACTTTGAAGGTTGAGAAAATGCAAACCGTTTGACTTAATCAAAACGACTTAAAAATATAACCAAAATATTATGTATTTAAAAAATTCGATATTGTTTAAGGTTTCTTACAATCTCAGTATATATTATTGACCTAAAAAAATAAAGTTAAATAATATAAACCAATTTTTCTCAAAAAAGTGCAAGAGTCTTGCAGGTTGGTCTTGGTCTTGCGTGGTCTTGCAAGGTTCGGTCTTGGTCTTGGTCTTGTTCTTGCAAGCTTGGTCTTGGTCTTGGTCTTGCAACCAAAAGGCGGTCTTGGTCTTGGTCTTGGTCTTGGTCTTGCTGCAAGACCAAGACCAAGACCGCAAGACCAAGACCAGTCTCGCTCATCACTAGCGGTCCCTCCGGTGAGTAGGTACCGATCCCACAAGGACAGAAACTATTTTCATTTATTAATTTATAATAAATGAAAAAATTCCTAACCCTGGTGAGATTCGAACTCACTACCATTCGGAACTTTCGATCCAAAGGTTAGGCGCTCTTACCACCTAGCCACAGAGGGGGTAAGTGAGTAATGAGTTTTTAAGCCTTGAAAATGGGTATTTTCGCATTTTTCAGATTTTAAATCGCCTATTACTGATTTTCGAGAAAATTTACAAGATACCTTTTTTGTTTAGAATGATCCACAAAACTTAAAATATATGTTCCGGAGCAAAAAAACGTGGATTCCGCCGGCACCCTTCAGATTTGTTTAAAGGGGACATTTTTAAATAGGAATTCATAAAGAAACCGAATCAGAAATTTTTCCAGACGGGAGTGGTTTTACCACATGGACTATATGAATGAACGCAGACTATTAGAGGATATTTGACACTTCTTTTACATGCTTTTTTATTCTTTAATGGGCAATTTGTATGCGTGCGAGCTATTTTGAATGAATATGTAAATGGATGTCGATTAAAACACGTTGTGTTGTGGTGTTTCCATCGTGAAAATGGCAACCGTATAATTCAATGTTGCAGATGTATATTATTAAACAGGTATTACGCTCTGAAATTTTCATATAGAGAGACATAAATACACTGAGAAACGTTTCGGGAATATAAAAAAAAATTATCATTAAATAACACTCCCTCATCCATGAAAACATTATTTTGTAAGAATGGCATTAATATCAGGGTTTATACCTATGTTGTTTTCTGTATTGCTATGTATGGGTAATACTATTGTATGATACGGAAGCCTGGACCTTTAACATAACGCTAATGAACAAGTTAGAAGCCTTACAGCTCTGGTTGTATAGAAGGATCTTGAAAATACCTTGCGTACAACCCGCTCCAACAAAGAAAATGTTCTGAGGAGGATAGGTACCTATACAGATACTTCATTAGATGTCAATTTAGTGAATAGGTACAGAGCTGCTAAAAATCATGAAAGTTAGAAAAGTTAGCTACCTAGGACGCATAATGAGAAACGAGAAGTATCACCTCGCGCAACTGATCCCCCAGGGGAAGATTGAAGGAAGACAGGGTCTCAGTAGGCGCCAGATTTCATGGCTTAAAAATATCAGACACTGGACCGGCATTTATTCAACATCCTTGTTTAAAGCCGCATTGAACAGAGACAGATTTTTGTCAGTGTAGTCGCTAACCTCCAATCAAGGAGACAGCACTGCAATAAGAACGCCACTAAAATAATTATATAAAAGAAGCAATCAAAATAAAAAGTAATAGCAAAAAATGATTTACAAATGCATTAAAATTTCAAATACATGGTACGAGGTACGGGTACAAGACTTCTTTCTTCTTAAGGTGCGGTCCCTTTCAAAAGTTGGCGATCATCATGTCTATATTGTATTCTGTTTACAACTTCTCTAAAACTCTAAAATGCTGGATAGACGAGCAGTTGACTCATTCCATGAAATTGAGCAGCCATGACATTCATCACCGTCCAATGTTACGCATGCCTAACATCATTCCATGTATAATATTCTGCAAAAGGTGGTTTTTTTGTTCCTATCATCACGTGGCCAAGGTATTGTAGTTTTCGTATCTTGATTTCACTATCTAGTTCATCATCTCCAGGTGTTTTGTTGTTCTTCTCACCTTTAAACGCTTATTCAATTTGTTCTTAACATGTTTCAACATAATTGTTACATATAACGTAATCCTGGTATATCTGATTTTCGTCTTGGCTTGCCATAGATGGCTCGTCCTGTGTTGTTCCTTGTTGCTACCTATGTTTAGTGTAAACATGTTTTATGTTAGGGTAGACCCATAGGCATTTCACGACGTCTTCTCCCTGGATCCTACTTCGTCCGATTTTTTCTTCTGTGGGTGGTTTTAATGCTCTATGAATATAATAAATTTGATCAATATTTTCCTTGTTGATTTTGATCTCTCACTTGCCCGTGGGTTTTTCAATTCTTTCCAGGTTATTTTCTAACTTTTAACTTCTCGATTATTCCTCTATTATCTTTTATTGCTGTGTAGATCTTTGTATTTGTTCTGGCATGATTAGGCAGGACTGAAAGAAAAAATTTAAACAATAGGTATCATGTATCACCCTACTCTGTGTTTAACTGAGCTTGGGACCAAGAGTGCATTCTTACGATGCTATATTGTCCAAGCTGTTGGTCAATATAAAAATAAAATTCTGGATGAACTTGCAAAATCATTGCATTTAAAAAATCCTCAGATATAGGATCTGAGCTTTTAGAACAAATAACAACAACTAATATTAGGCCAGGGTAATAAGACAAAAATATACCCTGTACCCTGTTCGTGACACTTCAACAGCCAGGGTACCGAAGCGTTTTTTCGAGAGGTTATACCTATAAGAACAAATTTTAACTATTTCCTGAGTAGGATGTGGCGGCCATTTTTATTTATAAACAATTTAGTGTCAAAAAATGGCATTTTTTTCTTTTCTTCAAATTAATGGAAACAATAAGACTTCTGGTTTTCTTACTACAAACATCTTCGAGGGAATGAAAAAAGATTTAAAATGACGTATTACAAAGTTTAATATACCTACTCATTTATTGTTACCTAATATAATTGCGAAAAAAGGTCGAAATTTCAAAAAAAAATTAATTTTGTAATAACTATTATAAAAATAAGTGTACAGCTTTGAAATTTTTGTCAAATGAGGGTTCTTTGATTCTTAATATGTGACAAAAATGTCAAAGCGATTCATTTAATTGTTTAAATTTTATTCAAATTGTTTATCCCAGAGAGCTTTTTCTTGCAATAACATAAGTCAGAAAAAACTAATGTTAGAACCATTCTACAGATGTCAAGTGAAAGAGCATGAGCTAAACTTTGACAGGGTGAAAAAATGTAAACACTAGACCCCTGCAGAAGATTTGGTTGATATTTACATTATTTTACCTACCAGATACAACTACTGACCTACAACTTACTATTGTGACTATCTTTGAATTACACGTTGTTGCCAAACTTCAGTTTGCATATCAAAATGTATTTTCGTTTTTTGGTCAAACGGCTGAATTTAGAAAAAAACGTTATAAGACTTTTTTGCTCTACATTGTGCTTTGTACCTATACCTTTACCATGCGTTTAAGGAACGCACTATTTTCGAGACACCCTGTATATTAAAAAAAAGACAAAGTATATTATGATTCGATATGCTAATTAAATATTTTACTATTAAGTTATTTCACTACACCTAGTGCCACAAAAAAAATTCCTTTAGCATATTCCTAGAAAAATATTTCCAACTGGTGCAAAAATATAATATTACACACTATGACTGTATTTTTAACAATTTTACATATACTTTTTGCACTTGTATAAATAACTATTATTTTATGTACTAATACACTTATAGTTCCTAGTACTCCCTAGTTATTTGAACTTGAAAAACTTCAGAAAGTTCATAAAATACAGTTTATATCAAACTTTTGGAATGTACTAATTACGTAGGTGTTTTGATACTGTCAACTCAGTTGTACCGATGTTAGTTATTAAAAAGATAAGCATTAAGATTATCTTCTCACCCCACGCCATTGAGATTCCAGAGATCCAGCCTCTGTGAAACAAATTTTAAGAATATCCTTCATGAATACACCCAAAATCGTAATCCGGAATATAATAGAGATCTCAGTGTGCTGCTCATCAAACTCTCAGCTTGCCAATCAGTCTACGCCTGCTCGATCTGACCTGTCAGTCATTTGTTTCTTTGTTGTAGTAAATAACAAATGTGAAGCGCTAGGGGAGCTTCTTCTTGTGATAAAGATGTTCCTGTACCTGAAAATCAAAATAATTAATCAGGCAAATAAAGAAAAACTTAAAAGTCTGCTTGTTCTTAGATAATGACTAAGTATTTGTCAAATAGACAGAGGTTAGGGATTTACGGATTGATGGTTCTTGTTTAGGGGCTGTTACAAAATATTTAAAAAATTAAGATTGATAGGAAACATCTTGGAAGCGAAAAATCATTTAGAAAATTAATTAAGGCAATACTAAGATTGATGACAAGTTTTGATATATTTAGTGAAATATCGAAATTATTTTTTCTTTACATTAAAATCAAAGCTAAGAATATCAACACAAAAGAATTCTTATTATAACAAAGTTATAATTTTAAAAAAACGAAATTTTATTTTATAAATTAAAAAATATCGGTATTCAAGGACGTGCGTTAAATTGGTTAACATCATATTTAACTGCACGTCGTCAATACGTCAGCTTAACAGAAAAAGGAAAATTATCAAATGCGACGCATAAATCCAACTATCTCGATATTGACATAGGTGTACCGCAAGGCTCAATTTTAGGACCTGTTCTCTTTCTTATTTATGTAAACGATGTTGTCTCGGTTAACTCGGATGGACATTTCACGATTTTTGCAGACGACATAAATGTAATAGTCAATGGACCTGATATTTCTTTGAAGTCCAAATGTAACAGCTTACTGTCAGATCTTTACAACTGGTTCTGTAATAATTATTTATTGTTGAACACCCAAAAAACTCTTTTCATGCAGTTTCATAATAGGCAACGATGTATTAATCCAATTAACTTAAATATAAATAATAATGATATTGAACTTGTTTCATCATTAAAGTTCTTAGGGCTTCATTTAGATGAATGTCTTAATTGGAGGAAACATTGTGATACGCTGGCCGCAAAGTTAAACTCAGTAACGTTTTTGTTTCGAAATTTAAAACAAGTATTAACGGAGAAACAATTAATAATGCTTTATTGTGCCCAAGCCGAATCTCGTTTTAGATACGGGATTTGTTTTTGGGGATCAAGTTGTCATATCAATGAAGTCTTTTTTGCACAAAAAAGAATAATACGGACTATTGCTGGTATCCCTCATAAAACAAGTTGTAGGCAGTACTTTCAAAATTTCAAAATATTGCCATTGGCCTGTATTTATATTCTGGAGACTTGTATATATGTTATAGTCAAAGCCCGAATTTCAGGCACTCCTAGGTTTGACTAGGCAATCCTCAGGTCTGACTGACGATCTTAGTCAAAGCCCTAAATAAAGTTACAGTTTCGGCCTTCGACTAGTCAAACCTAGGAGAGACTAAGTTGGTCAGGCAAAGGTCGAAATTTAATTTTATGAAATCGGGGTTTGACTAGTCAAACCCCGATCAGCTATTAAAATGTCGTAATTTGTTGGATTAGGTTTAATAAAACGTCATTTTTTAATTTTAATGTTTATTATTTTTATATTGTCGTAATTAAAATTACAAAAATAGTGTTTATTCTCACCTGTTGAGGCATTATAGCATTTAGAGTTGCACAATACGTTAGACTTTTTACAATTTTGAAGAGCATTTCTTATTGCAGTAGCATTTTATAAAGCCTTGTCCTCCAAATTTAAAATCTTTTGTACTCATTTCTCTTAGAGACAACTTAACGTCTGGAACATCATCGAAATTAAGAAAATTCTCTTTGCATTCTCTTATTTGATTTCTTGAAACAAGTTTGTTTATTGTTCCGTATTTCGTATTTCGTACCAACTCTATATAAACGGTCAATTGTTTTATCTTGTATGATACTCAAAATATTTCGAGCATCTCCTTTGGCTCTATCAAAGCTGGGGATAGGTATTGTTACAGTTATTCCGATAGAAATTGGAGGAATTTTTTTTCATTTAATTGTTTCATAGTATTAACCTGGGCATGAAGACCTTCAATCGCCTTTCGTATATTTAATTTAATCTTTTCTGTGTAACAATACCTATATCCCAGCTTTCATATAACTAAAGGAGATGCTCGAAATATTTTGGGTATCATAAAAGCTAAAACAATTGACGGTTTATATAGAGTTAATACAAAATACGGAACAATAAACAATGGAAATTCTGATATATCTATTCTGTCGATCATTGGTATCTCGGGGTCTACCAGACCGAGCTTTATTCAGTATCAAGTTTGTCTCCAAGAACCTTATTTCAGATCCGTGAGACATCACTCTGTACGATTGAAAATATAGTTTTAACTAGCCCACCAATATTAGAATCAGAAATGGAATACACGATCGTAGTTTTACAAAATAATAAAGCTGTAGGACCGGACAAAGTAAATGTAAAAGTAGTTAAACCATTCAATATCAAGTACCTATGCAATATTTTTAATAACATACATATACAGAGTGTATCATTAAGAATGTCCAATATCTAAGTTGTAGATTCTAGACTTCAAAATATTAAGATTTTAAATATTTGACGTATCCTTATCATACTTGACAAACAGTGTGGCTACTATACACACTATTACATTGTTATAAATAAAAGTTTCTAGCTACTACCAGAGGCGTACGACAGGGGATAGTGAATGATTTACCCTTCCCAAATTCTACGCCACTGGAGGGATTACTATTTTGGCGAAATTTTTCGATTCTCCAATACTTTCTATGTAAATCGCATACTTTTCATTGGTAACACTAAAGTCATTAGTTTTCGAAATATTTGAAGTTAAACATGAAACGGCACAGTTATTTTGATTAATAATTTATAATATGATTGATATTATTAATATTTAAACACTATTTGTACCCAGTACTTTAAAACTATTTGACGTATCCTTATCATACTTGGTAGAAAGTGTAGGTATTATACATCCTACTAAATTATGTTAAATAATTCTTTCCGACTACTACCAGAGACGTACGACAGGGGAAATTTTCTGGTTGATCCTTCCCAAATTCTACGCCACTGACTGAATAGCCATGAGAATTGAAAAATTGCGCCAAAATAGTAATCCCTCCAGTGGCGTAGAATTTGGGAAGGGTAAATCATTCACTATCTTCTGTCATACGTCTCTGGTAGTAGCTAGAAACGTTTATTTATAACAATTTAATAGAGTGTATATAGTCGGTTCGCTAAACTCAGACACAACTGGCTAGTGGTTTTAGTAAGTATTTTAGTAAGTAAGTTTTAGTAATTTTATTAAAATTGGCAAAAAATAATTACTAAATAGTTAATAATTACTAAATAGTTAGTATAATTTGGCCAATTTTGGCAAAATTGGCAAAACACAAAAAATTAGCAACTAAAATCACTAGCCAGTTGTGTCTGAGTTTAGCGTACCGATTATCCCTAGTAGCCACACTTTCTGTCAACTACGATACCGATACATAAAAATAGTTTTTAAATTTTTAAATAAAGCACCCTGTAATTCGGTAAGGAGCTACATTTTATTTAAGGGATTTGGGTTAAATCTTAATATTTTGAAGTCTAGAATCTACAACTCAGATATTGGACATTCTTAATGATACACCCTGTATAATGTATGTTATTAAAAATATTGCATAGGTACTTGATATTGAATGGTTTAACTACTTTTACAATTTACGTTGTCCGGTCCTACAGCTTTATTATTTTTTAAAACTACGATCTTGTATTCTACTTCTGATTCTAATATTGGTTGGCTAGTTCAATCTATATATTTTCAATCGTATTATCTAAGTTACGATCGTCACAGAAAAGGTCTAGCCAATAAATGTTTGCCAAATTTTGCATAGTTCGTTGTGATCTGTTATGGCGTTATTGTTTTTTGATATTTTTGAGTACCTACCTGGTTACATTTGCTGAAAGAGCTTGCTATTTCTATGACTTTTTTTTAAGGGGACGTTGGTAGACGCATGTTTTGCAAGTAGTAGGTCTGCTTCCTGGTAATTTTTAATTATCCATATATTTTTATTCTCTCTTATTTTCTTTTTAATTCATTTATTTTTTCTTTATATTCTCTATCATTATTTTTTAAATTTCGTCTTTCTTTCATCTTTCATCATGTTCAAAATTTCGTCTGTCATCCAAATTCTCTTTGCTTGTATTTTTTTTAACCCAGAACATTTTGAGAAACTTGATGTATGGTATTTTTAATGTTATCCCATTATTTTCTCCCCTCTCTTCTTTATTTTTTGATAATATTCAGTATTCCTTTTCTTATTCTTTTTGTAATTTTTCTCTAGACGTTTTATTTTTTAAAGTTTCAATAGTATATCCAACGTGATTTGAACGCCCAAAGTTGAACCTAAAGTTACTATTTAGTGGGATATGGTCAGAGCCAATATCTACATCATGGTAAGCAGCTGCTGTTTTAATGCTATTTTAGAATCGCTTATTTATTAGGAAATAGTCTATTGGGTTTCTGATTTTGGTGTTGTTCAGTGTCTCGTGTTTACATGTATATAATTATCTGAGTGTATAAAAATCAATATTTGGGTTGCCAAAATATTAAATAAGTATTTCTTATTTCCCAATAGGTATATATTATCTTTGAAGTACCTAGTAAAGACAACAAGAAAACACATTAACTAGCATATTTTTACTAAAAACAGATTAACAGCTATAGGTATGTAGTTGTTGACTTTTCGGGTGAGAATTTACAATTTGTAGAATTTTTTTTTTTTACTAAATAAGTACAGAAAAAAATCCCCTCTGTGGCTCAGTGGTAAGAGCGCCTAACCTTTGGATCGAAAGTTCCGAATGGTAGTGAGTTCGAATCCCACCAGGGTCAGGAATTTTTTCATTTATTATAAATTAATAAATGAAAATAGTTTCTGTCCTTGTGGGATCGGTACTCACCGGAGGGACCGCAGACGTTCGGATACAATTAGCGTCTCTTTGCAAAGACAATGACGTCGACTTTGCAAAGTAACAAGACACTTACTCAACACACACACTACACATTACACCTGAGTTAGTGATAAGTTATACAATTACGTGCCTAAAGGTCCTAGTTCTAAATCAAGGCCAAAATCAGAGAAAAAAAAGTACAGAAAAAAGTAGCAGATAATGTAAAAGCAACAAAACCAAAAATGTAATGTCTTTACAATACAAACATCCATTACAACGTACAAAATAGTTATCTTGTAAATAAATCGTCATTAATTTCCCAACTGGACCAATTTAAAATTAAGTCATTCTAATTATTTACAGTACCGGAAAGAAATAAGTAAAAAACCCTCTTTGAAGATATCCAGTTGAAAAAACTGAACTAAAACTATGTTAATTAAGCCTAATCAGATCCAAATGATATCTTTTTTTCTTTTGGTAATAATCTACTTTAATTCAGCATCATTACTCTGTGTCGCTTTGTCTTGATGTTGCTGGTATCAAGAGCGCCGCTGGTATAATTGAGAACTGACTCTCTGTTTTGAAAAATGTGGACAAGTCTTGTGATATTATGTGGTAAGAGCTACCAGGTTCCTCTTTGTATCAGGATCGTACTTAGTTTGTATTCACGATATAAAAAACTAAATACACTGCTTTTGCATATTATACTAAAATATTTTGTGATACTAATATATATAGTATATATTATTATACTACTTTATTTATTTATTGGTATATTATACTACTGTATCTAGAAATATCTGACTATAATATTGTACTTATACCATAGAATATGTAGTTTTTTGGTTAGATATTTTTTCGGACTTCTGTTTTACTAATTCTGTATTATCTGTTGAGGATGTTGTACTTGGCATTATTACGTCGATAAGTTTAGTTTAAGATTTATTTTCAATATTGATATCCATAAAACTTTCTTCGACATGACTATAATGTTGACTTTTCGTTTCAGCGATTAACAGCATGTCTGGTATCTTGAGAGAGAAAAATGCAGGTGTGATCAACCTTCTCGCCTGTAAATTTTACTCCATATTTGTATCCAGCCAAAAAAGTGGCGGTGTAAATATTTGGTATAGATTTTAAAAAAATTCTAGTAGCCGCTGGAGATTAGCAATTGCCAAAATTTTAACAAGTTGTAAAGTAGTCATTTTAGAACTTAAAACACTTGCCTATTAGTACAGTTAAAATCATTAGACGATATTTTTTTTTATATATTAATGGCTTTGACAGAGCCAATTAGCCAGACTATTTGTGTTTTTTTGTATGGTAGGTATTACAATAACAATTTTAAGTTAATATCTAAGCCTACTTATTATCTAAATTTACAGAGTGTTATACTATATTAATGGATACATTTTTCAATTTTGTGTGATATTTTTACAATTTTATCATTTTATTATCTAGGCCTATTTAAAATTTAAATTTACAGGACGTTACATATTCGTAAAGACATTGTAACGTCTGCTTATTTTTTGGAAAAATAATTTCGTTTAAATTGACAGGTAAAGGACAATTTAGATCAATTAACTTTTCATACATTACTTTAATATTTTGTCTGTACAGTCCACACTCCAATATGAGGTGCTGTAGATCTCCCATTCCACCACAGGCGCAATATGGACGAAATTAGACGATATTATGTATTATTCAAGACTCAAGAGAAGTTAAACTTTTTTGCTACTTTTAAATACAAAAAAAGCAAACTCATTATTGTCACCGAATTATTCTGCATATTTGAAGCATTATTTCGTTAAAACATCTCATCTTTGGTGGTAAAAAAATATATTAATTTGTCTGGATGATCGTAGTTTGTTATGACGTCATTAACCACAATTTTGGTCGCTAGATACATACAAATCCGGTTATTGGATAATCTGGATGAAAGCACTATATTCTTAGATTGAATTATTTTGCCTAATGTAATTAAATAGTGTTACACTTCGTTTAAATAACTTATTCAGCTTCAACAATAATACAATAGGTACTTTAACTTTTACAAAGACAATCTGACAACTTTAAAATCTCTAATACAACATTACTCTGGGCTAATTAGCAAAATAAAAGGAAAAGTTATTTACCAGCAATTTTATTGCTAGAATCGAATCTTATTATTGTATGTATTAATAATATAGATGTAAAGTCCGCAGATAGTGTGCTACTTTTTTTAAAAACAAAATGGCGCCCGAAAATCGTGTTTTTTTCAATTTTTGCTATATAACTCCAAAGATTTTAACTTTAGACCAAAAACACCCAAATAAAAATTCACCGCAATTAAATTCTACATAGAAACGTGTTATTTCCGATTTACTTCGACGAAAACTTTCCCCGGAAAAAGCGGGTTTTTCCAACAAAATATTTAATTTTCAACTAAACTTTTAGATAAGGAGTTGTTAATCAATAATTAAATAACTTGGTAAGGTAAAAGCCCTTTCCGTATAAATTGTAATTCCAGAAGTCTATGGAAATTGAATGAACAGTTTAGCAACAATTAAAATGTTAATTAAAAATTTACGGTCGCTATAATAACGACAATAATTATGATGCATAATAATAACTCTGATTTTTTCATAAAAAGACACTATACCTATCTAATGTACTTTACAGAATTGAAATTTGACTATTTAGGCGGCCTCAGGAATATTTTAAAATTATAAACAATTTTCTAATTTATAAAAAAATAGGGAATATTAAACTAAATTAAATCGTGAAAACGGCATTCGAAAGTCAGCGGCTGGACGCTTCTTTTAAAAGAAAAAACGTTTAATTATGACGAGTGGTTCCTGAGACACAACCGGTCAAAGTTGACCGGAATTTACGGCAAAGATATAAACAACAGGATCATAATTTTCAAACCATCACCTTTTTATTTTTGTCGTCATAACATATATTATTAAAATAAAAACTATCGATAATACGTGTGAAAATTGCCAAAAATAGCAATATTCCAATCAAAAATTAGGTTGGAGAAAATGTAACTCTCAAAGTTCAAAATCGGTATACGTTAACAAAATGCATTTTCTCAGCTTCCCATGGAGCAATTTCCTTCATTCTTTTTTGGTTCCCTAATAACTCGAGTAGAGCCATCGAAATAATGGATTATTAAATGTCAAACTTGCTTTTGTTTTGTTATAATAGATTAATTTATTTATAAGAACAGAAAATTACATATTTTTTCCAGTAGTAGGCTTTTTTTAGATAAACTTACTACAAGTGAACCTTTTAAAGTTAAAAACATAAATATTCTCATTTGAAAGCTGTATAATTATTTAAACAATTTTTATTTAAACAAATTAAAATATTGAGTTATAATAAATAAATTAATTTATTATAACAAAACAAAAGCAAGTTTGACATTTAATAATGCGTTAGTTCGATGGCTCTACTCGAGTTACTTGGGAACAAAAAAAGAATGAAGAAAATTGCTCCATGGGAAGCAGAGAAAATGCATTTTTTTAACGTATACCGATTTTGAACTTTGAGGGTTACATTTTCTCCAACCTAATTTTTGATTGGAATTTTGCTATTTTTGGAAATTTTCACACGTATTATCGATAGTTTTTATTATCATAATATATGTTATGAGGATTTTAAAGATATGAAAATTGGTGTGGAGAAAGAGGACAAAAATGAAAAGGTGATGGTTTAAAAATTATGATCCTATTATTTATATATATTTGCCGTAAATTTCGGTCAACTTTGACCGATTGTATCCCAGGAAAAACTCATCATAATTAAATGTTTTTTCCTTTAAAAGAAGCATCCTGTTTAATATTTCCCGAGATATTCTATTTGTTTATAAGCCAAAAAATTGTTTATAATTTTAAAATATTCCTGAGGCCGCTTAAATAGTCCGATTTCAATTCTGTAAAGTACATTAGATAGGTATAGTATGTTTTTATGAAAAAATCATAGTTATTCTTATGTATCGTAATTATTGTCGTTATTATAGCGCCCGTAAATTTTTAATTAACATTTCAATTGTTGCTAAACTGTTCATTCAATTTTCATCGGCTTCTGGAATTATAATATATACGGAAAGGGCTTTTACGTTACCAAGTTATTTAATTATTGATTAACAATTACTTATCTAAAAGTTTAGTTGAAAATTAAAGATTTTGTCGGAAAAACCCGGTTTTTCCGGGGAAATTTTTCGTCAAAGTAAATCGGAAAAAACACGTCTCTATCTAGAATTTAATTGCGGTGAATTTTTGTTTGGGTGTTTTTGGTCTAAAGCTAAAATCTTTGGAGTTATAGAGCAAAATTTGAAAAAAACACGATTTTCGGGCGACATTTTGTTTATAAAAAAAGTAGCACACTATCTGCGGACTTTACATATCTATATTATTAATATATACAATCATAAGATTCGATTCCAGCAATAAAATTGCTGGTAAATAACTTTTCCCAAAAATGGCCTATTCTCCGATAATCAGCCCAGAATACATGTGAATTTTAAAATGTCAAATACATATGTTTATATAAATTTTTTGACGTTCTAGACGTCACCAGACATTTCTGGGTTATTCCATGACATCTAGAACATTCTCGTACGTGACTACTTCTTCTTTCACGTCAAGGGACTTTTTCTATGTAGGATCAATCTACGAAACTGTCGTAACAATAGCCTTGCAATTTAATATTTAACAAGACATGTATTTTCCAATTTAGTGTTTTAGTATTTTCTAATTATTTTTCATGCACGGTTAATTTTTAACAAAGTGAGAAAACTTTTCTCTATCAATCGCAATCTCTATCAATCGCAATATCAATATAACGCTCCGAATAAGAATGTTTTGATGTTGTATTTTCCTTACCCTTATGTATGGAGTTGAGGCCTGGACATTGAAACAATCCAACATTAAAAATCTGGAAGCATTTGAAATGTGGTGTTACCAACGTATTCTGAAAATATCATGGATAGATCGCAAAACAAATAGTATAAGAGCTGTGAGACATTTTTGAGTAGGTATTTTAGGCAACCTGAAAATTTTTCAGGTGACTCTTCTATGAGAGCCTAATACAAAAATGCCGGTCTGGCTGGAGGGTAGCGGTTATTTTCCCCAAAAATCCCCCCCAAAAGTTAAAAAAGGGTAAAAATTGTTATTACAAAAAATATCATTGATATGACTTGAAAGTAAATTTAAATATTCGAATATAAAGAAAATAAACAGGCCAGGCGATTTGAGGACGATTTTAACTCTGCAAGATACATGCATGGGCGCCCCAGGATTATTTTCAGGAGGTGCATCTGAACTTCAGAAGATTTCATCTGAATCTGTACATACTATTAACGAGTATAAAATATACAACTATACACTATACATGCATAGCTATGTACATTCGTTCCGGACAGGGAGGTGCAATTGTTATTTTGACAGGGTATTTTTTAATTTTAAAAATAAATATTCTACAAAAGACAGGTTTTTTTTGGTGAAATTTTCCAATTGCCATGTGATCAAACAAATTACGCGTGCATATAAATGAAAACCGCTATAAGTAAGCAGCAGTGTGAGAAAGAGCGTATACCGATAGCTATTTGCGTCCTCTGTTGTAGTTGAGTGAGACCGTTCGCTCGAGAAAATCACGTGACCTGGCGATATCCATGTTGTTGTGCCTCGAAACGTTAGTGTAATTATTATATATATTATAGTTTTTTAAGTAATTTTTCTTAATTAAAGGAAAATAATACGTACTATACAATAGATTTTGTAAATATGATAGAAAAAGACAAATTTGTTATTATAAATATATAGGTAGAAAATATAAAACTATAAACTAAATTAATTCGGTGTCCGAATCTTGTACTTCTTCTTTAAACTCCTCATCTGAGGTTAAATGTTCATTCTGTTCTTCTTCATCAGACTCCCCTCGAGACTCAGATTCCTCTTCTACATGATCTGTAAATAGTTGTAATATGTATTTAGAATTAATTAAAAATTAATCAGTGATTAATTAATTGAGAAGGACAATCACGGGCGCATCTGAAGAAAGACTTACCATTGTTGAGATGCGGTGTTATCGAATAATGTAAAAAATATCATGGACACAACACTTAAAAAACAAGAAAACATTAAGAAAGATGAAAAAGGCAAAAGAAATACTCAACACTATGAAGGAAAGAAAAATGAGCTAAAATAAATATTCATAAAAATTACCAATGCTTAATACTTTTCCTTATATAACCAATCACATCACGTTTTTTATTTCTTAGTGTAGGTATGACCAAAGTAGCTCATGTTTCTTTCCTTCATAGTGTAGAGTATTTTTCAACATCGATACATTATTCGATAACTCCACATCTCAACAACGGCAAGTCTTTCTTCAGATGCGCCCGTGATTGTCCAGGCTTTGACTCCGTATAAAAGGACGGAGAATATGTAGCAACTCTACTAGTTAATTACTAATTAATTTTTAATTAATTCTAAATAGGTACATATTACAACTATTTACAGATCATGTAGAAGAGGAATCTGAGTCTCGAGGGGTGTCTGACGAGGAAGAAGAGAATGAATATTTAAGCTCAGCTGAGGAGTTTGAAGAAGAAGTACAAGATTCGGACACAGAATTAATTTAGTTTATAGTTTTATACTTTTCTACCTGTATATTTATAATAATAAATTTGTCTTTTTCTATCATACTTGCAAAATCTATTGTATAGTACGTATTATTTTTCTTTAATTAAGAAAAAGTTACTTAAAAAACTATAATATATTATAATAAATACTCTAACGTTTTGAGGAACAACAACATGGATATCGCCAGGTCACGTGATTTTTCTCGATCGAACGGACTCGCTCAGCTACAACAGAGGACGCAAACAGCTATCGGTATACGCTCTTTCTCACACTGCTGCTTACCTATAGCGCTTTTCATTTATATGCACGCGTAATTTGTTTGATCACCTGGCAGTTGAAAAATTTCACCAAAAAAACTGTCTTTTTTAGAATGTTTATGTTTAATATTAAAAAATACCCCGTTAAAATAACAATTGCACCTCCCTGTCCGGAAGGAATGTACATAGTTATGCATGTATAGTTGTGTATTTTATACTCGTTATTAGTATGTACAGATTCAGATGAAATCTTCTGAAGTTCAGATGCATCCCCTGAAAATAATCCTGGGGCGCCCATGCAAGTATCTTGCAGAGTTAAAATAGCCCTCAAATCGCCTGGCCTGTTTATTTTCTTTATATTTGAATATTTAAATTTACTTTAAGTCACGTCAACGATATTTTTTGTAATAACAATTTTTACCCTTTTGTTTAACTTTGGGGGGGATTTTTGGGGAAAATAACCGCTGCCCTCCAGCCAGACCGGCATTTTTGTATTAGGCTATCATGGAAGAGTCACCTGAAAAATTTTCAGGTTGCCTAAAATACCTACTCAAAAATGTCTCACAGCTCTTGGACCAAAACGCACAAGTTCTTGAACAACTAGAAAAACAATGCGAAGTTTTTTAATTCCAAAAAAATCAGGAAGTTGGTATGCTTGGGGCACATTATGAGAGGTGAAAAATATGAACTATTTAAGGAATACAATGCAGGACAAAATCAAAGACAGAAGAAGCGTATGAAGACGTAAAATATTGGGCTACGCAATCTCCGTGAATGGTTTCGCTGCACTTCAACTACTGAACTATTCACGCTCGTAACAAACAAGTTTCCGCTCTCTTAGGAGCGGAACTTAGAGAAGAAGAAGAATTATATTTCGTTATTCGATTTAAATTTGATGACATATACAGCGGAAACAAGAGCAGATAGGGCGAAAATATAAAGACTGCTGGAAACAGCAGAAATGAAAGTCTTACGAAAAATACCATACCAAACTCTAAGAGACAGAGTAAGAAGTGAAGAAATACGAGCGAGATGTGGTATAGAATATATAAACATGTGGACCAAAAAAAGAAAAATATAATGGAATCAACACATAGAAAGAATGACAGAAAATAGAATAGTACGAGTAGCAAGAGACAAATCGCCAAATGGAAGAAAATCATTGGGACGACCGAGGAAAAGATGGTCAGACAATGTCAATTGAGGCTAAAAACCGAAGTAAAACAGGCATTAAGCCTATTTATAAAGTAGGAAGAAGAAGAAGATTTAAATTTGACTGTAAAAGTACGATCCCGTCCTATACAGGAAAGATATAATTTGATAATCAAAGAAGCTATTTTTAATGTTAAAACTCGAATTATAGTGAACCTTCCTTCCTACTATACGAATTTGATTTTATCTTACTTTTGTTATCAACATATTGCTGATAATTGCGCTATACAGGGTGTCCCAGACTAATTTAGCCACGCTATATCTCTTAAACGAATAGAGGTTTTCGAATGGGACAAAAACTGATATATTCTACTTGTAATATACTTTAATATGGCGTAGAAAAAAATCATCCCCTAAATATTCATCCCTTAGTTACAACCCCTAACTTTAATTTTTTTAATAGCACCCTGTATATTTTTTAATAATTTTGAGTGTGGTCTTTTATCGTCTATTCAACACAGTTTTTGAAAATAAAATCGGTTCGTAAATAACGAAGAAACTATCAGTTTATTTTTGTTAATTGTGTGTCCCAGACTAATTTATCCAGGCTATATTTCTTAAACGAATAGAGATTTTCGGATGAGACAAAAACTGATCTATTCCATTTGTAATACACTTTCATATGGCGTAGAAAAAATTCATCCAATAAATATTCATCCCTAACTTACAGGGTGCTATTTAAAAAAAAATAAAGTTAGGGGTTGTAACTAAGGGATGAATATTTAGGGGATAATTTTTTTTTCTACGCCATATTAAAGTGTATTACAAATGTAATAGGTCAGTTTTTGTCCCATTCGAAAATCTCTATTCGTTTAAGAAATATAGCCTGGATAAATTAGTCTGGGACACATAATTAACAAAACTAAACTGATATTTTCTTGGTTATTTACGAACAGATTTTATTTTTAAAAAGATGTGTTGAATAGACGATAGAAGACCACATCCAAAACTATAAAAAAATATACAGGGTGCTATTAAAAAAATTAAAGTTAGGGGTTGTAACTAAGGGATCAATATGTAGGGGATGATTGTTTTCTACGCCATATTAAAGTGTATTACAAGTAGAATAGACCACTTTTTGTCCCATTCGAAAATCTCTATTCGTTTAAGAGATATAGCGTGGCTAAATTAGTCTGGGACACCCTGTATAGTATATACAGGGTGTAACGCAAATACAGGTCATAAATTTAATCGCATATTCTGGGACCAAAAATAGTTTGATTGAACCTAACTTACCTTAGTACAAATGTGCATATAAAAAAAGTTACAACCCTTTGAAGTTACAAAATGAAAATAGATTTTTTCCAATATATTGAAAACTAGTAAAGATTTTTTATTGAAAATGGACGTATGGCATTCTTATGACAGTAGCATCTTAACAAAAAATTATAGTGAAATTTGGACACCCAATAAAAATTTAATGGGGGTTTAGTTCCTTTAAACCCCCCAAACTTTTGTGTACGTTCCAATTAAATTATTATTGTAGTACCATTACTTAAACACAATATTTTTAAAACTTTTTTGGCTCTTAGTACTTTTTCGAAAATTCAATTTTTATCGAGATATTTTGAATATTTGTCAAATCCACCACATATTTGTATATGGTTAAGTACGATTATGGAGACTTGGTAATAATATGCAAATTTATGTATGATTTACATTTTTAGGTATATTTTGAACCGTATTATAAAAGAAGCCATATCTCGATAAAAGTTGCCTTCTCGAAAAAATACAAAGAGGCAAAAAAGTTTTAAAAACATGTTGTTTAACTAATGGTATCCCAGTAATAGTTTAATTGAAGCGTACACAAACATTTGGGGGGTTTAAAGGAACAAAACCCCCATAAAATTTTTATGTAAACATATTAAAAAAGAAGCTACAACTCGATAAAAAATGCCTTATCGAAAAAATACTAAGAGCCAGAAAAGTTTTAAAAATATTTAGTTTAACTAATGGTACCACAATAATAATTTAATTGGAACGTACAGAAAAGTTTGGGGGGTTTAAGGGAACAAAACCCCCATAAAATTTTTATGGGAAGCACAAATTTCACTATAATTTTTCTTTAAGATGCTCCTGCCATAAGAATGCCACATATCCATTTTCAATGAAAAATCTCTAATAGTTTTCGATATATTCGAAAAAACCGATTTTCATTTTGTAACTTCAAAGGGCTATAACTTTTTTTATGTGCATATTTGTACTAAGGTAAGTTAGGTTCATTCGAACTATTTTTGGTCCCAGAATATGTGATTTAATTTATGACCTGTATTTTTGTTACACCCTGTATAATTATCCTTATGGTATTTGAAGTATAGATTTCAGTAGTGCTCGTATAATATTTATTGCCAATTACCGTACGCGGCTGCATATCTTTAGGAGAACCATCTAATTAGTATAGCAAAGCCATACATTCCATAAAAGATAGTTCATATATCTTCTGGTACAGAAACTGCACAAGTTATCTTATACATAATTAATGTTTAACAAGAGGATCATGTAATAATGTTAATAAGTGGTTTAAAAAATGTTGTAGAATTCTCAAGGTTATTATTATAATCTAATTAAAATCAATACTAAACATTCTAAATAGCGAATAATCCTCTGTAATAACCATTGCTTCATTTATACACCCCATAGTGGGATATTCTTGAACTTGGACATTGTGATATTGTGTGTTGTGTATTGTCTGTCTATAATCAATACACTATGGGCTGACTTGTTAGGAATAAGTTTTTCATGAATCCATTTTGAAGTTATACTTCTTTACGATCGAGAATGAAATTTTATAATACCGGGCTCATGCGCACACAGACAGTATGTAGTTCGTTGCTAATCTTTCAAGATATGTATGTATCAGCGCTGTCAGCGCAAATAAGTCATTAAAAGGATATATTAGTGTTTTTAGTAAATGTATTATTTATTATAATTTTTGTGTCTTTGGATTTGTCTTCCTCGGGAATAAGATATGTTATAATAATAGTAAGTATATTTAAAGTATTTTTGTATACTTCACTTGGTCTATTAAATTTGTCAGTATGTATGAGAAATCTTGTAACTTGTCAAAGCGAAGGGAATATAGCTCAGTGGGAGAGCGTGTGACCGGAGATCGAGAAGTCCCGGGTTCAAATCCCGGACGATTCATAATCTTTTTTTTTTATTTTTGGTGTTGTTTTAATAAAAAATTTATAAAAGTGGTAGGTAAGGAAGTTAGTTTATTATTTAAATAAAATACAAATAACCTATTAAGTATACCTATTTATTTCTTTGAAATTATATAATAGCAGTATAACTTCTTACGGGAGTACAAAGTACACACACATACTTTTTTTATAATTAATATATATTGTTCATTTCGCAATGATAATCTCCCCACTTATTCCTAGATTTTAATTTTAAAAATACGTTTTTTTTATTTAGCTTGAACGTCTTGACAACTAAGGATATTGGCACCACAGTACAGTTGATTAAACATACATTTTTATAATTTTATCGTATAATACCGTATAAACATTTATTACAAAGCAGGCACTTGCATTAATAAACCAACAGATTTGGTTAAGCATGTAGAACTAAATCTTTAAATCATTGCGTCGTTGCAAAGCCGATTAGGTGACCTATCAAATGAGATATACCGTGACATCAGTTTGTATTTAAACAAATTGTCGTTTACATTATTAGGCCAACACAGATGCCGTAACGTCACAGCAATTGACGGCATTTCAAAAATTAAAATTTTTTATTTATGTCGTCTGTTTGTGAAATACCTAATTAATTTATTCCATACTTTTGCATAATATGTACTGTATATTTTTATAAATTTCTATACACTTTTATACAGAGTGGGCCAAATAAAAGTGTCCGCCTCGATATTTGGCAGTATTTATTGGATTTTAAGAAAATGACGAAACAGGTCGATTTTTGATCAAAGGGTGACACATTTTTACGGTACATACATCTGTTATTTGTCAACCCCTCCCTTCCACATCCCCCACCCCTTATTTTTAAATAGGGAATAGGGGCCGTGTGCTAGCTCATTTGAAAGGTTATTCAATTCTCTATTCAGTAATATCAACATTGGCATAATTATTTGTACATGGTGACCAAGAAAAATTATTTTAAATTAAATTAATTGACACAAAAAGATTAATTGACTCAAAATACGTTCTACTGCTGACAGAAAACGAAAAAAAAGGTTTATTTGATAAATAAACAATGATTGTTGCTTAAATTCAATATTCAACCTACCAAGAGGCAAATGGGTGGCAGCTTGAACATTGAAATTAAGCAAAAAGCAATGTTTATTTATCAAAAAACATTTTTTCCTGTTTTGTGACAGCGGTGGAATGTATTTTGAATTAAATAAATTACATACCGTTATGATCTGCTTTCTTACTTTTATAATAATTAGTATTTATTTAATCAATTATTCAATTGTCGCAGATCATACATAAAAATTAAGAAAAATCTCAGGGTGTCTTTTTATCATACAAAAAAAAATAACCAAATTATCTTAGGTTATACTTATGCTTTCTCGTGGCTTCAGTATCTCTTAGTTGATCCTTATCGGGATAATATAGGAAAAGGAAATAAATAGAAATACCATAAAGAATCACATACAAATATCTTTTATTATCAAAAGCAATATTCTGAAAATTTATCAACTAAATCCTGTGGGCATACCTATCCCAATGAAACTCTTACCACATAAATTAATTTTAATTCAACAAATATTTATCGGTTTGTTATTGATAACATTGATAAAACAAACTAAACAAACAAATTTAGAGATACGCAAAACTACTTATACTTCCTATTATATTTTTGAAATATTGGAATCTTAGTTCATATGCTTTTACTCAACAAAATTAACTTCTGAACATAAAGAAAATCTATCACATAAATTATTGACTGACCTTTTGATTCACACACAATGATGTCTCCTCTTGACCCAAACTGCAAACGTTTTAAAATTATAATCCCGCAACAAATTGTCTATTCACATCACTTTATTTACTAATGTCTTTAATTTTTCAGGGAAAAACTCATTAAGGATAAACCCACTGCTTAAAAACAACTTATAATAAATAGTTACAAATCAAAAATGAATAACCATTTTCAATTTCGTTGCAAAACGAAAATACAGCCGAACCATATTCTAGTCCAATCAGAGAGTGCATCAAGCACCTCTACCGGTTTCGAAACTTATTAGTCTCTCACCAGGAGCCACATATGCTGCTCTCCCTGATCCAACCAAAACAAACCCCAGCGTGCAGTCCCGGATTGCAACGAACGAAATGGCATAGATGCCCTAGCGGCAACTGCTACAACAAGACTAAGTTTTCACTCTAATGGCATATAAAACAACATAATGCTATTCTACACCCCACCAGAATTAAAACAATGGGAACCTTCTCTGGTTACACTTCCAAAGCTTCTACAATATGCAAGCCATACGGATGCTGAGACTAAGGAAGATGAGGGAATTCTACAATTTACAATTCACGTCCCATCTGCTCAGCGCGGTAAAGTTCCATCGAGAATGGTTCCCTTCGTACTCCAATCAGAGTAAATGTAAATCAAAAATGAATAACCATTTTCAATTTCGTTGTAAAACGAAAATACAGCCGAATCAGTAAGTTCTCGTTGGAACTTTACCGCGCTGAGCAGATGGAACGTGAATTGTAAATTGTAGAATTCCCTCATCTTCCTTAGTCTCAGCATCCGTATGGCTTGCATATTGTAGAAGCCTCGGAGGTGTAACCAGAGAAGGTTCCCATTGTTTTCATTCTGGTGGGGTGTAGAATAGCATTATGTTGTTTTATATGCCATTAGAGTGAAAAAATAGTCTTGTAGCAGTTGCCGCTAGGGCATCTATGCCATTTCGTTCGTTGCAATCCGGGACTGCACACTGGGGTTTTGTTTTGGTTGGATCAGGGAGAGCAGCATATGTGCCTCCTGATGAGAGACTAATAAGTTTCGAAACCGGTAGAGGTGCTTGATGCACTCTCTGATTGGACTAGAATATGGCTCTGCTGTATTTTCGTTTTGCAACGAAATTGAAAATGGTTATTCATTTTTTATTTACATTTACTCTGATTGGAGTACGAAGGGAACCATTTTCGTTGGAACTTTACCGCGCTGAGCAGATGGAACGTGAATTGTAAATTGTAGAATTCCCTCATCTTCCTTAGTCTCAGCATCCGTATGGCTTGCATATTGTAGAAGCCTCGGCGGTGTAACCAGAGAAGGTTCCCATTGTTTTCATTCTGGTGGGGTGTAGAATAGCATTATGTTGTTGTATATGCCATTAGAGTGAAAACTTAGTCTTCTAGTTACAAATCAATATACAGGGTGTATCAAATTTATGTACCCGCGTTATACTAAAAAATTAAAGTTTTTATTCTATCTTTGATTGACAAAATGATACACAATAATACATTTTTCTTTTTGTGTCAATTAATTTAATATAAAGAAAAATTTTTTGGACACCCTGTATAAATAATTATGTTAATGAACTGTATAAATAATTATGATATTACTGAATAGAGAATTGATCAACCTTTCAAATAAGCGAACACACAACCATTTAAAAATGAGGGGTGGGGGATGTGGAAGGGAGGGGGTTGACAAATGACAGATGTATGTACCGTAAAAATGTGTCCCCCTTAGATCAAAAATCGACCGGTTTCGTCATTTCCTTAACATCTAATAAATGCTGCCAAATATCGAGGCGGACATTTTAATTTGGCCCACTCTGTATATTTCTATCTTTAAGGACATTGAAACCGTACCTTTCCTTTATGTTCCAACCCTTCGAAATTTTCAAATTGTTTTAATTTAATTTTGTATTTGCATCGCTTGATCTCGCTTAATACCCTTAATCGCCAGATCCAAGTGGAAATTAGTTACTTTGCATACTGAGTTGATAGATAAGAAATGTTTCTAGTGAAGACTAAATTTTATTGTTGATTGTGTTATATAAAATTTTTTTAACCAGATGCTCTAGTCCAGGGTTCCCTGCATTTTAGCAACTGCGTACCACCTGAAATATTTTGAAGATTTTGGCGTACCACCAAACATCTATTGTAGCGAAGTAGCGCGGAAGGAACCCCCCCCCCCCATTCCTATCTTTTTACTATCAGAACTATGTCCATTGGCTAATTGGCTTGTCTTTAATTAAAAAACTAATATACCTTTATATTTAATTATTCATTCACTTTTCTAAGCCTCTATCAAGACAACAATAAGTATAATTATTTGTCAATTATGTTTTTTAATAAGTCCTCTTCAACACTTCCTAGGCTGTTTCTGTCTGTTTGTATATTTATTTTTTATATACAATAGCTCAGAAAAACCAGTCTCACACAGCATACATTGCTTGCCGGAAGACCATTAGATACTCGAATTTACACCCGATCCAGTAGTCAATTAAAGATTTCTCTTTAAAACTGTCTTTCATAGAATTGTCTTCTGTTAGATCGATAAATGTTTCTTGTTATTCCAACTCATTTAGTGAAATTCCTGCAGAAGGATTTCTGATCCAGTTAAATTTGGAATAATCTTCAAAGACATATTTATTAAAACTTTCTTGAAGAGATTCCAAGTGAAAAATTATATCAGCAACCACATCCGATATTGGAGATATTTCGTTTTCTTCAAAAAACGATGCCACCGTAGGAAATGCAGACACATTTTTCCTCTGTATGTGAAAACATGAAGACATTGTTCCCTGTATTTGAGAAATGCAGACAGAGGCCCAGACCCAGCGTAATCGGTTGTTTCACCAACGCCCCCACGCGACGCGTACCACCTGAAATCTTCCCCCGCGTACCACCAGTGGTACGCGCACCACTGGTTGGGAACCCCCGCTCTAGTCCAATGTTTTTCAATCTTATTGATTTTGCGACCGCCTTTACAGTTGATATATTCTGGCGACCCCTTCGTGTCATAGAAAGCCAAAGAAATAATTTAATTAAAAACTACATACGTTAGGTAATAATTTTTTCCTATTTTAGTATATTTATCTTTCATTCACGCGGACCAAAAATTAAAGAACAGCCAACAATTTGCTTTGCGGTATGACGAATCTACAGGTGTTTCCGACTGTGCACAGTTTGCAGTATTTGTGCGTTTTGAAGCAGATGACAATATCATGGAAGAAATCTTATTTTGCAAAGCACTTCCTGCAAGCACTACTGGTCAGTGTTTGTACGACATGTTTTTAGAAAGCACTTGCAACTACAATATTGATTGGGAAAAATATATCGCTATTTGTAGCGATGGCGTTAAAACTATGAATGGCAAAAATATCGGACTCATTGCAAAATAAGATCGATAATGCCAAACATATCCTAGACACACTGTATTCTTCATCGACAGGCTCTAAGGTAGTACCTTCTGATATAAATAACGTGCTCAAGGAGGTATTAAGAATTATAAATTCTATCAAAGGTAAAGCTTTGCAAACCCGGCTATTCAGAATCGTTTGTTAAGATATGGACTCGCTTCATCAAAATCTTCTTTATGGCACAGATGTCAGTTGGCTATCCAAAAAAAAGGTGTTGACAAGAGTTCTGGAACTGAGAGCTGAATTGTTAATGTTCTTACAAGATGCAAAATCTAAATATGCTTACGGTTTTTCTGACCCTATTGGCTCTTTGGCAGATCTTTTTAGCCACCTTAACAATTTGAACAAGAACCTTCAAGGAAGAGAAGAGAATATTTTAACAGTTAAAGATAAAGTAAAAACATTTCACACAAAACTTGGTTTGTGGTCAACCTCTCTGCAAAACCAAATGTTTGAGTATTTTCCATGTGTTCAGAAGATTGATGAAGATAATGCAACAGACCAAAGGTTTGCAGCATCGGCTTACATTTTTTGCATTATACAGAGCTTGCATAATTTACAAGAGCAACTTTTGATAGAGTCTTTCCAGAGTTGCATTCTGCAGCTGACAACAGGCGTAGAGGGATTCTAAACCCTTTGTTGGACATATCAGTATATCTGACTGATGTCAACAAAAAAAAAATGAAAAAATGGCTTCTAGATTTAGCTGCTGATGGCATACTTAGAATGGAATTTTATTCGCAAAGTGTCGATGTATTTTGGATAAAAATAAAACACCAATACCCAGAGCTGGCAAGGGAAGCTCTTAAATTATTAGTGCAATCATACTTGTGTGTGTGTGAACTGACATTTTCGTCAATGGTAGACATTAAAACTAAAAAGAGAAATAGACTGCAATTAGAAAATGATATGATTAGTAACCTTTCAAAAATAGTACCACAATTTGATAAACTTTTAAAAAACAAACAAGCACATCCTTCCTACCAAAATTGTGTTTTAAGAACCTCAACTTTTTCTTTGAGTCCATGATCCCCCGAATAACGTGGAGGAGAGTAAGGAGATTGAAAAACACTGCTCTAGTCCATATTTTAGGTATCTACTTTATGATCAATAAATAATGTTGTGGTTTTCAAAAATTAATGATTCTTTTTGTTGAATTTTGAAATAATAAGAAAACTTTTTATTTATTTAATAAAACGGAAAACCATATTTTTATTGACGGCAGAAGTTGGAAGCTCTATAAAAGAAATAAAGTGCAACAAAGCTCCTGAAGAAGACTATATTTTAGCAGAACAGTTCCAACACCTCATCGAGATAGCAGTAAACAAATTAACTTGTTCAATGACATATAAAATTTAGGAAAACTTCCACAGGACTAGCTGTCTTCAACATATATTACCCTCCTCAAAAGAAATAATTCAAGAAAATGTTAGGACCATATAACGGTAAGTCTGATGAGTCATGCTACAAACATCTTCATGTGCATCATTAACATCAGAATTCATAATAATAGGTCTATGAACTGTTATTTCTTTCTATTCAAAACCATCTTTAATTTGTCAGATCAGGTAACTTGGCTGCAGTAGGACTTTCCAGGCCTGAACCCTCTTTCTGTTCTAGAACAATTTTAATCTCCACAAATTCAGTCATCCGGTTCAGTAGCACTCTTTCAAACACTTTAAAATGTGACACAGAATAGAGACAGGTCTAAAATTATTTGTATTCAGCGGATCCTCTCCTAGTTTTAAGAAGGCCACATCTTTGACTTTTCTGTAAATTTTGGGGATTTTTAATGTACCTACAGATGCAGTAATTCATCATTCGTACAAGCCATTTTACTGTTGGTTATTGGTCCTTTATTCGTTCTTTATTTGTTTTGTTAATATTATCCAGGCCAACTGATTTATTATATTTAATTTGGTGGAGCGTGCTTCTCGTTTCCTCCAGAAAAAAGGATGTACCTTAAACATCCCTTTTTTCATCGATGTTTCGTAGGACTCTTGTCTTGTTCTTTCATGTAGCACGTCCACATCAGCCTGTATTTTTGCTTCAGCAAAAAGGGTGATTCTCGTACAGCCTCTCATTTATTTGGAACAGGGGTTTAGTTTTGGTATTGAGATCCACTACGCATTTGTTTCGGTAGCCTCTAGGCATATCCTTTCGTGATATTTTTTTACGATTTGGACAAACTTGTCATATTACCCAGAGCATAGTTTCAGGTGGAAAACGTCTTGATCCAAGGCCCCAAAGACATTTTCCCATTTTGATTTTTTTAACAGAAAATTTCTACAATATAAAAAATTTGCAACATTAACATATGTACATATATGCTTGGCTTGTTTGTTACGTTCATTTTGAAGGGTGCGTTTTGTGCGATAATGTCTGCACCTGAACCTTTTTCGGCTCAGAATACGTACCAGAACAAATTAAGTCTGATTTTGAAGGTATTCCCACTGACAAAATTAAGAGAAAGAATCTGTAGACGAAACAGAATCAATTAAAAAAAAAGAAATATAGGTACTGATTTATTTGATGTTGCGACAGGCGATTGTAAAATAATGAAAATTGCAAAGTGCTATGTAAAAATAAAGTACAGCGTTATAAAATGATAAATAGTGGAACTAGTTCTTTAAAACGACATCTGATGTAAAGTCACAAAAAATTCATTGAACCTAAATGACAAAAATATATTATATTTTGTTGTTCCTTCATAAATTTTTGTTAAAGTGGATTAAATTACTCTTGGTATGATAAAAAAACCATCCAAGGAATTTTTGATTGTAATCTAATAACACCCAAATAAAAATATAAAAAGTGAATAGAATGCATAAAATTATCACCGATTACCGATAAAACGAAACTTGCCAGCAAGCAATTTTACGCGTAAATGAATCATTTTCTTGAATTTACGACCTATTTTGACTTGTATCGCTATCCGTATCATCAAGTTATTTTTATTTATGTAACTCATTGTATTTTTAATTTTGTTATCTTACTTGGCAACTATCATTTCTATCTAGATAAAAAATATATCTACTAAACAAATTATTTTTCAAACTCTTTCAAACTAGTTTAACAAACAGTTTGAATTTTCAATCCTGTTACCATTGACCATTTTGACACCTGAATTATTTGTCAGAAGGATTGACTTAAGTTTGACTTGAAATTAACTCAAGTCAATTTCAAACATTCAAGTCAAACTAGTGCAACTCCAGAACAGACATGACATTTGACTGGAATATTCGGATCTTTGTCCTTTAGATAAGAGTAAAAACTAAACTTAAAAATGTAAACCAAAACAAGACATAACATGAATCCCCCATAAAAGAACACAGCGTAGGAGGAATAGGAGGAAAATCAGCCTTGAAACTTCCAAAACTTATAAATCGTCCCAGATCCTTCGAAATTTCAGAAAATTCAAAATCGATGACGATTAATAAAGATCCGGCTGGCGCGACTGAGTTGCGGATTGGATCATCAGTGGAAAGCTCGGTCAAATTAGTAATTATTCGGGGGAATCCATCTTCATTTGTCAGTTAGTCCGAGACGTCCGTAATCATCTATTTCATTGGTTACTGAATGGGTAATGAATGTTTCGCGTATTCCGTCAGACCTACAATGCCATCTACCAATCCCCAGAGGCGAACCTTTAAGAGGGTGCGTGGGATGGAGGTTGTCTTTCGTATTAAAAAGATATTTGAAAGATCTCATGCAAGGTTTACAATAAATTAAATAAGGGAATACATTATAGTGCACCAGTTCGATTGTTGTTCTTAAGCTAGTTTTAGCACATATACAGGGTGATTAATTAGTAGGGTAAAGCTCAATAGCTCCGCTATAGTAATGGATAGCAATAAAAGTTAATAACAAAAATTTTAGCCGCCTTTGAGCTTCACATTACAAAATTAGTTAGAATGTTACAGGGTGTTCTATAACACAGTGGCAGACCTAACTTATGTTTTTTTAAATGGAACACCCTATATTTTATTTTATATTCGAAATCCTGTTAACTTGTCCATCACAAAAATATAAAGGTTTGTAATGTTATACAGGGTATTTACAAAGTTATAACCAATTTTGTATGAAAATCGTAACAAGTTCAACTCCCTGAATAAATAAAAATAAGCACAACAGTTTATTAATGCCATATTTTTTTATTTATTGTCAAAATTATTAAGAATTATTGATATTGCTAATTTTCTTTATATTGTAGCGGTTATTTACTGTAATTACTTCTAATTACAATAAAACTAGCGGTTCGTAATTTATATACGACTTTATTTTTTTATTTATACAAGTTTACTTTACAAACTTTAGCTTAAGACTAACTCTATTTACAAATATGTCCTATTTATATATGCGATACAGATATTCCAGAAATATCTATATATCTCCAGCTATGTCCATGTGACCGCTTGCACGTCATCGGCGCTGCATCGGCGTATCTCGAAACATCGATAGTGTTCTGTCTGTGCGGAGACGGGAGCTGGTACACGAGGGTAGGTCAATAATTATTTTGTTACACTGCTCCCCTCTTAAGATCTGAGCGTCCCGATCAGCAAATCTAGATGGCCCAGGATGGCGGAATCTACAGGATTCTCCAGCTCTGCATACACCCCTAGAAAAGAAGTAACAGTCTACTGTCTTTGAAGGGTATGACATCTTCGGGTTCATGCAACACACAGTAATCCGTACGCCAGTTTCTCTGAAGATCACTTCCAGCATGCTTCTCACAATCTTCCAATCCAGATTTTCTACTGCATGGCCAATTTTTGGTAAAGCCAAATCTTTGATGTCATAATTACAGACCATTTTCTTCAAATTAGTTAGAGCACGCCATATGTTCTCGTAGCTTGGCGTGTCCGTATAAGACTTCCTGGTCACTATATACAGCAAAGATCGAGGACCATCTTCCAATCGCAATACTCTTCCAATTTTAGGTTGTTGATTCCTTAACTCGTCCAGGCGGCCGAACTTTCTATTGAATACGGACGAGATTCCTTTAGTCATCTCGAGGTCTTGTGCAACACAGTGGGCTAGAGAGACGTTTTCTGGAACACCAAACAGATCTTGCTGAACTTCTGTGGTCACGCCGAATCTAGCACTCTTTCTTTCTGCGTAATTTGACATAAATTCCTTAAAACTTGGCTGTGGTGCATCTTTCATCTCCTGTTGGAGGACTCGGGCTTCCTCTGTTTCATTTGAGCCAGCATATGGTGCAAGACGATTTATGTGAATAACTTTTGGTTTACCGTTTGGTAACTTCTTAATTCTGTATATTACGTCAATTATTTTCTTCTTAACTTCATACGGACCTTCCCATTGTCTTTGCAGTTTAGGACACAGGCCTCGACGACGTTGTGGATTATAAAGCCAGACAAGATCACCTACTTCGAAGCTTTCATTCTTGCAGCGAGAATCATATTGATCTTTCATTCTGTCACTGGCTATCTGGATGTGTTGTCGGGCAAGTTCATGAATGTTGTTCATTCGTAACTTCAGGCGGTCTACGTATTCTTCGCCTGCAACATATTCCTCGGAAGGTCTGCAGCCAAACTCTAGGTCGCAGGGCAAACGAACTTCACGACCCAACATCAGGCAGGTTGGTGTTTGACCTGTAGTTTCATTCACGGCCGAGCGGTAGGCCATCAGGAATAAATGAATGTGTTGGTCCCAATCTCGCTGATGTTCAGATACAACTTTGGACAAGTGTTTACCCATCGTTCGGTTCATCCTCTCGACCATTCCATCTGATTGAGGATGCAGGGGTGTTGTTCTGGTCTTATTGGCACCAATCAATTTACAAACGTTTTGGAAAAGAGCTGACTCAAAGTTTCGCCCTTGGTCGGAGTGGATCTCCAAGGGAACACCAAATCGGCTGAAGAATTCTTTAACAAGTACCTCTGCAACGGTAGCAGCTTCTTGATTCGGTAATGCATAGGCCTCGGTCCATTTCGTAAAATAGTCCATGGCTACCAGAATGTATTTATTTCCAGCATCGGTTTCTGGAAATGGACCTGCAATGTCGATTGCTACTCTTTCCATAGGACTTCCAACATTGTACTGTCTCATGGGTGCTCTCTTTTTACCAACTGGACCATTACCGGATGCACACAGTTCACATTTCCGGCACCATCTTCTTACATCATCTTTACAGTTCACCCAATAGAACCGTTCTCGAACCTTTTGCAGAGTCTTCGTAATACCAAAGTGTCCACCTGATGTACCGTCATGCAACTGACGCAATACTTCTGACACTTTACTTTTAGGTACAATCAACTGAAGCTTAGATTCTGTACCATCATCGTTCTCAAAGGTTCTGTACAGAAGATCATCTTTTAGTATCAGGCAATTCCATTGGCTCCAGTAGGCCTTGACTTCCGGACTACATGCACTAATGTTTTGCCAACTAGGTCTCTCACCTCGACGCATCCAATCCAATACTCTTTTTATACATGGATCGTCTTCTTGGGCTTCTTGTAACTGTTGTGGCTGCCATTGCTCATTAACGACGGTGGTTCGTCTCACGGGGCAAAATCGTTCCTCTAATTTGGCACAGTGATTACAATTTGCACTGCATGGTCGTCTCGAAAGGGCATCAGCATTTGAATGAACTCTTCCGGCCCTGTGTTCTATCTCATAATCATATTCTTGAAGTCGTTCTAACCATCTTGCCATCTGGCCCTCTGGATTACGGAATTGTATGAGCCATTTTAGAGCAGCGTGATCTGTTCGAAGAAGGAACTTTCTGCCGTACAAGTATTTATGGAAATGTTCGCAAGCCTTCACTACACCCAGCAGTTCTCTTCTGGTAACGCAATAGTTTCTTTCTGGTTTCGACAGGACTTTGCTGAAATAAGCGATGACTTTTTCCTGTCCATCCTGGATTTGTGAGAGAACAGCTCCTATGGCACTGTTGCTAGCATCGGTATCCAAAACAAATTTTCCTGCCTGTCCCGGGTAGCTTAATATCGGTGCACTGATCAGAGCCCTTTGTAGTTGTTCGAAAGCTTTTTGACACTCCTCACTCCATGTATATTCTTTGCCCTCCTCCGTCAACTTTGTTAGGGGCTTGGAGATATTGGCAAATCCTTTGACAAATCGTCGGTAATATGTACATAGGCCAAGGAAACTTCTAATTTCATGTTTATCTTTTGGTACTGGCCAATCTTTAATTGCATCAATCTTTTCAGGATCAGCTGTTACACCATTACTCGATACAATATGTCCTAAGTACTTAACTTCTCGTCGAAACATGTGACATTTCTTCGGACTTAACTTCAAGTTCGCTGCCCTCAATCGTTGAAAGACGTCTATTAGATTCTTGGCATGTTCATCAAAGGACCTTCCAACCACAATTACATCATCCAAGTAAACCAGGCATGTTTTCCATGTTAGACCTCTTAAAACTGCCTCCATTAATCTTTCAAATGTGGCAGGGGCATTACATAAACCAAACGGCATAGCCGTAAACTGCCAAAGCCCTGATCCTATCGAAAATGCGGTTTTCTCCCGATCGGCTGGCTCCATGTCTACTTGCCAATATCCACTTTTTAAATCGAGTGTGGAAAACCAACGAGAACCGGAGAGAGTATCCAATGTATCGTCTATTCTGGGCAAAGGATAACTATCTTTCTTTGTTACCGCATTGAGCTGGCGGTAGTCGATACAAAAACGCGTTGAACCATCTTTCTTCTTTACCAGAACTACTGGTGATGTCCATGGACTGTTCGATGGTTCAATTACCCCTTGTTTGTCCATATCCTTGATAATCTCTTCGGCTTCATCTCTTTTCGCAAATGGAAGTCGTCTAGGCCGTTGTCTGATTGGCTGAGCGTCTCCGGTATTTATTTTATGCGTTACTATGCTTGTTTTTCCCTTATCCTTCGTGTCAATAGCAAAAACATCTTGATACTCTATCAGCATAGATGTCACTTTTTCCGTTCGTTCATGATCAAGATCTTGGCATCTTTCAATGATCATCTCAACAAGCTCCTTTGGATACTTCGCCTTCGATGATTTCTCATTGGTATTCACAGAGCAAATTGAAGCCACGGGAACACACTGCCCGATCAAAGCTCCTCTACTTAACTTGATAGCAGTTTCCCTTAAATTCATAACTCTTACAGGGATCGCATCTCGAACTTTTACCAAAGTTTTCGCCGTTAGGAACTCGACATTATCCACATCTTCGACCATCCTTAAACTTCCCTCTCGGCAGTGTCCATCAAGCATGGTCATCAGAATTTTCTCACTATTACCGGGTATGGTTACGTCGCATGTAGTAAGTAAGCGGATGACATCTTCTTTGTCGTCGTGAAAGGGCAACTCTTCACCATTGATCTTGAGAACTCCATTTTGAACATCCAATATTGCCCCCACTTTCCTTAGTACGTCCATCCCCAATATGAATTCGTCGGAGATCTCGGCAATTAATACTTGATGTTCAACTGTGGTCTGGCCAATGGATACTGACATATTAGCCTCGCCATATGTATTAATTAGCTCACCAGTCGCTGTTCTAAGCTTTACTGTTGCAGGTGATAATTTATTATGGTCTCGTACTACATCTGGACGTGCGATAGTTCTCGTTGCACCTGTATCCACCAAAAATGATCTACATCTATTACTGATACGACCTTCGATGTATAAGTTGTGGATTCCACCGGAGGACGTAAGGTTGACAGTTACTATGGGGGCTCTAGTTCTCGAGGTCGGCAGTTGCCCCTTGGTGTCGACCCGCTCTAGTTTTCCGACGGCTGTACGATCTTCTTACAATTACGACGAATGTGGCCTACGTCTCCACAATTCCAACATCTAGGCTCGCGTCTCTTTGGCATCTGATTACTTAATACTCTCCGTATAATTTCCTCCAGACGTTCATCGTTGTGTTCGTCACTTTCTTCAATGGTTCTTACTCTATGGCCTCGTGAAGTTTGACTAGCCGTTTCGTGTTCCAATGCAATAGCAAGTGCTTCATCTAAAACTTTCGGTCTTGCTAGTCGTAAAGCTTTCTGTAGTTCATTATCTTTCAGCCCATTGACGAAGGTATCTACTGCAATTTCTTCTAAAACGCTGTCTGGCACCTCTGGATAAGCCAACCGCACCACACGAGCCACATCTGCTTCAAATTCTTGCAGATTCTCACTTGCTCGTTGACTTCTACTTCGCAGTTGTGCTTTGTATACTTGTTGTAGATGGGCATCTCCATAGCGTTTTTCTAGACGAGTGAACAAGGTCTGGTAACAATTTTCTTGACCCTTGGGAATTGACCTTAATATATCTGCAGCATCACCTCGTAAAGCAGCAGTCAAGGAAACAGCCTTTTCTTGTTCGGTCCAATGATTGGCGGTCGCAATAGCTTCAAATTGTTTAAGGTATATGGACCAAGAGGACTTTCCATCAAATGGTGGTAATTTGAATCTCATATTATGCGACGTTTCGTCTCTCGGTAGTTCATCTTTCACCACAGGATCTAACGCTGCTGCATTAACTGATGGTTGTACTTTTGTATCGGTTATCATGCTCTCTAGTTGTTTGATCTTTTCTTCTACGGTCTCTACACTTTTCTGCATCTTATCGAATGTTCTAGAAACTTCTTCAAATTTCTCGTCGTTCTGTCTACAAACTTCTTCAAGTTTTTCGTTGTTTTGTCTACAGACCTCTTTAAAAGTTTCGTCAATCTTTTGCGAAACACTTTCGAATTTCTCATTGTTTTGACTACATACGTCTTTAATTATTTGAGAAGTCTCATCGAATCTTTTAGCAACATTTTCGAATTTATCGTCGCTTTTTCTACAAGTTTCATCAATCTTTTGAGAAGTCTCGTCGAATCTTTTAGCAACATTTTCGAATTTATCGTCGCTTTTTCTACAAGTTTCATAAATCTTTTGAGAAGTCTCGTCGAATCTTTTAGCAACATTTTCGAATTTATCGTCGCTTTTTCTAGAAGTTTCATTGATTGTTTCAGAAACAGTTTTTAATTTCGATAAGATTACTTGTTCTGCTGACTGGAAGTGGAACGTCTCTGGGTCATCTCCGTTCTTCGTGAGGACATCCTTGAGTCGTGCTTGTAGGACTATCTTGCACCCACTGCTGTCTAATTCGTACTCTTCTAATTGTTCACGGAGCTGTTTTATGGTCAGTTCTTGTAGCAACATCTTTGGTCGGCACACACGTACTTTTCAAAATGTCTAAGTCTTTCCGAATACCGAACAATCAACGCACTTCAATTATTCCCGACGAATAAAGTTCAAAAGTCTTTCCGAATACCGAACAATTAACGCACTCCGATTATTCCCGACGAATAAAGTTCAAAAGTCTTTTTTTCACTTTTCATTTATTTACACTCCACACCGTTAACACCACTGTAGCGGTTATTTACTGTAATTACTTCTAATTACAATAAAACTAGCGGTTCGTAATTTATATACGACTTTATTTTTTTATTTATACAAGTTTACTTTACAAACTTTAGCTTAAGACTAACTCTATTTACAAATATGTCCTATTTATATATGCGATACAGATATTCCAGAAATATCTATATATCTCCAGCTATGTCCATGTGACCGCTTGCACGTCATCGGCGCTGCATCGGCGTATCTCGAAACATCGATAGTGTTCTGTCTGTGCGGAGACGGGAGCTGGTATACGAGGGTAGGTCAATAATTATTTTGTTACAATATCAAATACAGGGTGAGTCAAAACGCAAGTACATTATTTTCTCAGTAATATTAAATGGAACACCCTGTATTTTATATCATTATTGAAAAGTAACATTAACGTACTTTAATTTTTATATAATATTCTCTATGCCCAAATTTATTAGTTTTCGAGATATTTTCATTTTTCAGAGCAAATTATTTTAGGTGTGTAAATTCATCTAAATTTTAAGTAAGCCATGACTGAATTGACAATTGAAGATTACCGATTATCAATCCGGTAATCAATGTAACACTGTAGCAAATAAAGCAATAAAAATAATGTATTAGTAATACATTTTACAAACAAAAACACAACCACTACATGCAACATTTTTGAGACAATTAAAAACTATCTTTTTATGTAAATGCAACAAATAAACAAAGAAAATTAGTAATAAATTTTACAAAAAAACACACAAACACAAAATACAATATTTTGTGAACACAATTAAACACTACTTTTGTATGTAAATGTAACAATGTAACAAATAAAGAACGAAACATAATTTATCAGTAATACATTTTGCAAAAAAACATGTTTGAAAAAATTAGAAGCTACTTTTAATAAAATATTTTTAATATTTAATTACATAAGGTGTTCAAAATTATCTTCTAACACATTTATGTACGCCTAAAAACGATCATTGAATGAGCTACTTACTCTACAGAGCATTTGTAAATTAACACATCGAAATACACTTTGTATTCTATTTTTCATCTCATCCCTTGTTGTTGGAGGTATTTTATAAACTTCATTATCAACGTAACCCCAAAAAAATCAGTCCAGTTTATTAAATTCTGGTGATTTGGGTGGCCACGCTACTGGTCCATTGAAAAATGAAAATATCTCGAAAACTAATAAATTTAGACATAGAGACAATGTTATCTAAAATTTAAAGTACGGTAATGGTACTTTTCAATAGTGATATAAAATACAAGGTGTTCCATTTAAAATTACTGAGAAAATAATGTATTTGCGTTTTGACTCACCCTGTATTTGATATAAAGAAAATTAGGAATATCGACCATTCTTGAAAATTTTGACAATACGTTAAAAAATATGGCATTAATAAACCATTGTTGTTTTGCTTATTTTTATTTATACAGTGAGTTGAACTTGTTACGATTTTCATATAAAATTGGTTATAACTTTGTAAATACCCTGTATAACATAACAAACCTTTATATTTTTGAGATGGAGAAGTTAACAGGATTTCGAATTTAAAATAAAATATAGGGTGTTCTATTTAAAAAAACATAAGTTTGGTCTGCCACTGTGTTATCGAACACCCTGTAACATTCTAACTAATTTTGTAAGATGAAGCTCAAAGGTGGCTAAAAATTTTGTTATTAACTTTTATTGCTATCTATTACTATAGCGAAGCTATTGAGCTTTACCCTACTAATCAATCACCCTGTATACAGAATGGGCCAAAGAAAAGAGTCCACCTCGATATTTAACAGTATTTATTAGATTTCAAGGAAATTACGAAACAGGTCGATTTTTTATCTAAGGAGAACACATTTTTACGGTACATACATCTGTCATTTGTTAAAACCCTCCCTTCCACTTCCCCATCCCTTATTTTTAAAGAGGGAATAGGAGTCGTATGCTAGCTCATTTAAAAGGTTATTCAATTCTCTATTTAGTAATATAAACATTAACATATTTATTTATACAGGGTGTCCAAGATAACAATATTTTATTTAAATTAATTGACACAAAAAGAAGAAAGTATGTAATTTATTTAATTCAAAATAAATTCTACTGCTGTCATAAAACAGAAAAAAAATGTTTTTTGATAAAAGAGCATTGCTTTTCGCTTAATTTCATTGTTCAAGCTGCCACCCATCTGCCTCTTGGTAGGTTGAATATTGAATTTAAGCGAAAAACAATATTTATTTGTCAAATAAACATTTTTCTCTGTTTTATGTCAGTAGTAGAATGTATTTTGAGTTAAATAAATGGCATGCATTCTTCTTTTTGTGTCAATTAATTTATTTCAAAATAATTTTTCTGGGACACCCTGTATAAATAATTATGTCAATGTTAATGTTACTGAATAGAGAATTGAATAAATTTTGAAATGAGGTAGCACATCACCCCTATTCCCTATTTAAAAAAAAGGGGTGGGGGAAATAGAAGGGATGGGGGTTGACAAATGACAGATGTATGTACCGTAAAAATGTGTCCCCCCTAGATTAAAATCGACCTGTTTCTTTATTTCCTCAAAAACTAATAAATACTACCAAATATCGAGGAGGACTGTTTTCTTTGGCCCACTGTATATAAGAAATAAGCCACACTTTTATTAAAAAAATTATTTTATTAACGTTTCGACTTCCAAATCGGATGCCGTTGTCAAAATACAAAAAATATTAATAATAATATTAATACATAAATTTTTTTTTGTATTTTGACAACGGCATCTGATTTGGAAGTCGAAACGTTAATAAAATCATTTTTTTAGTAAAATTGTGGCTTATTTCCCAGTTTGATTGGTTTCAAACAAAATTATGATTCAAAACGATCGCATTTTTTTAAATGTGTGATACAAAAACTTGGCAGTTAAATTAACGACTGATAACTAAGGGAAAAGTATGTAAATGTTGGCCCCTTTTGTGATTGTAATTAGTAACTGAATCATACGGCCTCCCTATTATTTAGCTGAAAGGTATATTTCTCATGAATATCAAATTATCGTATCTGTTCTTCCTTCTAGATATTGGAGTAAGTAACTTTTAAATTTACATCATCACCATCATCATCATCACTGGATTGACAACTATTTTTAGTCTTGATCTATTGTAGAAGTTTCCCCCATTCTGATCTGTTTCGTGCTTTCTTTTCTCCATTTTTTATTTAAAAGGTGGCTATATCATTTTATATCTGTTCCATGTATCTCAGCTTTGGTCTTCCCCTTGTTCCTTTTTCCTACTGGCACTTGTTTGCTAATTGTGTTTGGTATTTCACCTTCCTCCATTCTTTCCACATGTCTCTTCCAACGCAGTCATCCCATTTTAATGTATCCTACAATAGCTTGATCCTGGTATATTTTGTATATTTCAAAGTTGTATCTTCTTCGTCAAATTCCATTTTATTTTGTGCCTTTGTATATGTGTCACAAGATGTTTCTTTCAAAGATGACTAATATAATCTTTCCTCACCTTTAGAGAGTATCCAGGTTTCTGAAGCGTCATAAGAGATTATCGGTCTTATTAAGGTTTTGTATATTTGCCATTTTGTTTTTCTTGCGACGTTATCTGACCTTAGTTGCCTCATTAAGCCAGGGTAACATTTATTGATAATTAATATTTGACTCTTCACTTCCTCTGCAACGTTGTTGTCTGGCGTACATAAGGATCTTATGTATGTAATTTACCGCCTCAAATTTGTATTCTGCTATTAATTCTCAGATTTTGTAGCTGTGGTATTTCTGCGTATTTACTTGCATGCTCATAGGTCTGGATCCCGCGTATGAAAAAAAAGTTGATTAAGCAAGCTGAAAATTTGTTAATAGCTTAAGGGTGTCTAGTCGGACAAACTTTGATATATGGGAACACTGGAACAGTGGAAGTTTTAATTGTGGAACAGGTTAAAAATTTGGAACGGTCGGACCACGAAAACGGCACATGTATTTTGTCCGACAGAACAGACTTAAACTCTCCGAACAGAGATTAAACTCTCATGCAAAAATCAGACTGCTATTTATCACCAAATAGGCGTGTTAATGAGTGGAACATGTAGAATATGTCAAATGACAGGAATTATGACAGGTTATAAATAGCAGTCTGATTTTTACATGAGAGTTTAATCTCTGTTCGGAGAGTTTAAGTCTATTCTGTCGGACAAAATAAATGTGCTGTTTCCGTGGTCTGACCGTTCCAAGTTTTTAACCTGTTCGACAATTAAAACTGCCCCTGTTCCAGTGTTCCCATATATCAAAGTTTTTCCGACTAGACACCCTTAAGCTATTAACAAATTTTCAGTATGCTATTAATCAACTTTTTTTTCATACGCGGGATTCAGACCTATCATATTTTGTTTAGCGATTGGTTTTAAGACTATTTTGTGTAACTCGTTCTGTTTCATCGAAGGCCTCTATCATTTCTCATCTTGATATTGCGATTATGTCGACATCATCTACAAACATTGTATTTGCATACTTTTATTAATTATTGTTCCTCAAGTATTGACTTCTACGTCCCTTATTATTTTTTCGAGCATGATGTTGATCAAGATTCATGATAGTTCGTCTCCATGACGGAGTTCCTTTTTCACATCAATTGTTTCCATTAATTCGTTGTTTAGCCGGATTTAAATTTCTTCTTTTATCAGTTTTATAGTTTCTTTTATCAGTACTATTAGTTACGTTGTTATATTAAATTCCCCAGCAAACCTCTTCATTCGTTACGGACTGTAGCCATTCTCCTTCATGATCTAATGCCAAGGAGATTTCTTGCCTCCTCATCCACATCATCCTCCCATCGCTTTATGAGTCTTTCAATTGGTCTCTTCCCCTGCATTCATGCATTCATGTTTTGGCAAAATGAATGAAAACCTCTTATCTGACTTCTGTGCTTACTGTAATTTTACCTGTTGTTTCATTAAGTTTTATAGTTATGGTGGCATAACTATATGTAGGTAATATCATTGTTTATTTATGGTCTAGTTATACAATGGTAATATGTCTGTAATCTATTCAACAAACCTTACAGTCGGAAAAATGAAAGAATACCCATGAACGAACATATAAAACACGCTGTATTTTCCTGTCACCGTGTCACAAAGAAAATTGTCCAGTGCAAGTACATGTAACAATAAGTATTACAGGTACTTGCACTGGCCAATTTTTTGTGTGACACGGTGACAGGAAAATACAGCGTGTTTTATATGTTCGTTCATGGGTATTCTTTCATTTCTCCGACTGTATGTATCTGTAATCTATTCAACATTGTTGCAGGTCTGCTATTAGTGACGTTATTTTGGCCTTGTCAAATACTTTACGAAAATCGATCACCAAGGCTAAGGGTCTATTGTGTTACACAGACTTTTCTATCAGAGCTTTAATTGCTTCTTCTTCTTCTTCTTCTTCTTTTTCTTCTTCAGGTGGCATCTCCGCTATGAAGGTTGGCAATCATCATAGCTATTTTCATTTTTGAGGCAGTAGCTTTAAATAGTTGTTTTGAGCTGCATCCAAACCATTCTCTCAGGTTCTTCAGCCATGAAATTCGTCTTCTTCCGATGCTTCTTCTGCCATCTATCTTTCTGCGCATTATACGTCGCAGGATGCCATACTTCTCGCCCCGCATCACATGTCTGAGATACTGCAGCTTTCTTTCTTTAATTGTTAGTTCAACTTCCTTCTCTTTACCTATTCTTCTCAGTACCTTCTTCATTATTCGTAACTCTATCTACCCAGGAAACCTTCATAATTCTTCTATATGTCCACATTTCAACGGCGTTAAGTCGTCTCATTGTCTCTACATTTAACATCCATGATTCCACTCCATCCATAGTATAGTATACGTAACATTTTGTTAGGCGTACTTTAAGACCTAATGTTAAATCTTTGCTTGCTACATAGGGTCTTTTTTATTTTCATAAAATTAGAATGTGCTTTTTCGATTCTGACTTTGATTTCTGCAGTGTAGTCATTATTTTCTAATATTATTATAAGTGTTCCTTATAGGTAAGTGTACTTTTTTGTTCTTTCGATCTGCTGGCTCTCCACTATCAAGATTTCGTTAGGATTATAGTTGTTTTTACTAATTTTCATAAACTTCGTCTTTTTGATGTTGAGAGAGAGTCCGTACTTACTCCCTACTATACCTTACTACTTTACTTATGAGTCTATTTTCTAAGTTTAATTGCTTATAGATGATCATTTGTCCCGTGACTTTGCCTGAAACCTGTTTGTTTTCTTGATTGATAGAAGTTCAGTTTACCTTCTAAGCGATCACCCATGATTTTAGTGAATACCTTGTACAACTGACAAAGTGATATTACTCTTTTTGTGGAGCAATATTCTTATGGCGTTGTTCAACTGTTAAGAGATTATTTAGTGTTTCTGGTTAAAGTTTTACAACCTCTAAGTATGACTACAAACACACAGTGTTTGACCAGTACATACTCCCAATTACTTGGTTGCTTCCATGTATGTGAGAATTGGGAATATATCTTTCTAATATCTTTCTAACATGGACAAAATATTGAAAACACGAAGAGCCATGAAGAGAGCAATGTTAGGAGTAAAGTTAAAAGACACAAAGCAAAACAACTGGATAAGAAATAAAACAAAAGTCAAAAACATGATAATCTAGTATAGCCAGGCTAAAATGGAGCTTCGCAGGTCATAACGCTAGACAAATGGACAATAGGTGGAATACCACGATACAACAACGGAGACCATGGACAGGAATGAGAGCAAGAGGACGACCCCAGATGAGATGGAAAGATGACAGTAGAAAGATAGGTGAACACACTGGAAACAAAGCACAAAACAGAAGCGAATGGAGGAAACTGGGAAAAGCTTATGTTCAAAATTGGACGAATTTATTTATGGTCATTTGTATATAATTCAGTGTAGAAGTTTTCTTTTTCTTTGCAACTGTTTCAATAGAGTGGTTTTTTCCTATTTGTTGTTGGGAAACCTTTTTTATCTTTTAGTTTAAAAATATCTGTCGTTCCTTTTGACAGCTTTCTCCGCAACACCTTCATATTTTTATTCTTTTCTACAGCTTGTATTATACTTCCTGTATTGACTTTTCTTAATCATTTTTCCTTACTTCTTTCTGATTTACATAGGTATTCTTAACAGTAACAACACAAAACGCATTTGTTTATATCTTTCGTTATACGTACATTTTGTTATTTAATATTTAGTTTTTGGGTTTTTTAATGGGAATTTATAACAATCACTTTGTCGTTAACTTTATTGAAGTGAGCAAATAGTAGAATATCCTTAAAACGTATTTCTTCGGTACGTCTTTGGCACCTACTGTACGCCACTTCTGGTGCGCCCAACACAGTGGGTACCCAGAAATTGTACAAAGAGGACATTTGTATTTGTCTGTGCCGAGTTTATGTAATTTCCTATAGAGTTCGTTCCCTTCTCTTCCCGTCGCTGTTCTCCGCTGGGGCCCGTGCTTAGAATGTGATTGCCTTCTACACTCAGAAAAAGTGACGGTTGCGTAATGATTTATGATGATTACTTCTCGAATTGAAAAAAATGTCGATGGTTTATCTTAAGTTGATGTTGCTATTTTTATCTGATTTTTTTATCTTGAAATTGAATTACATTTATTATGAGTATTAGGTATGTGATTCATATTTACACAGCTTACAGACATCAGTAAGATAATAGACTTTATTTTTACTAATGTTTTCAAAGTATTTAAAGGAAAACATGGAAAAAGTTTCGTAATTATAAATTTATACTGCTATGCTGACGTAGGTTTAGCAGTATAAGGTTATTGAACCTGAACCACTAAGTAGAGCATAGGGCTTCAGTGAAAACGCGCCATCGGGTTCTATTTTGCGCTACAGAAAGTAATTTAGAAAGTTACTAAATCAAGATCAAAGGAGAGACAGAGGATGCGGGATCCCAAATGAGAACATAATACCGGGGATAGCTGGAGATAAGGTTGTCGATAGAGACCGACCGATTAATTCGCTTCGGCCTCGGCTTCGGCCACCTTCGGCCAATATTTAAACCTTCGGCTAAAACGAAGCCGAAGGTTTCGTCGAAGGTGGAATAATAAAATGCTCTGTCAGTATACTATACTATATAAATAATCAAATAATCTCTAAACAATATGCTTCGGCGAGTTTTTGATAATTTGAATAATATTTACACCCTATTTTATACCCTAAACAAACGTTTTCCAAACTTTCAGGTAGTAGGTAGGATATAAATTTTAACAATAGGCCAAGATGTCTCAAAGATCTTCATTTGAATATTTCTCACGTAGTAAAATTCTGAGAAACTATAATAATTTTATTGTATTTGTTAAAACTCAAGATTACGGGTGTTTTGACTACCTATAAATATTAATGGAAAAACATCGACCATCGACTATCCCTATCGACTATGAATAGTGACAAGCTTAATTTTCTTACGTATATTATTAGGATGTTTGATTTCGAATATTAGCTACCAGATCCAGTAATTAGAAATCCTCACTTACTTTAAAGTTTTTTAATGGTATTTATTTTTATTATCGCTTCTATTACCAAATAATGTATAAATGTTTTTTTTGACTAAATCCAACAGGCCGAACTTTGGCATCGGCTTCGGCTTCGGCCAAAAAAATCACATTCGGTCGGTCTCTAGTTATCGAGGCGTTAAATAGGACGAAGAATCGTAAAGCAGTAGAACTTGATGGAAGACCTGTGGAGGTTTGGAAGACTCTGGAAAAGAGGACATTCAGGACTGTAAGCAATATAATGAGAAGAGGAAAGTTAATGCCGCACATAATGAAAATTTGTCAGCGAACTGTAGATTGAAGGTTAAAGAGAGAGACGTCGATAGGAAAAGAACAGTTTGGGTTTGTGCCAGGAAGGAGGACAACGGATACTTTGTTTGCTTTGAGACAGTTGATAGAGAAATACTGCAAGAAGAAAAGAGTTTGAATCTTATACAACACAGTTCCTAGGCAAGAACTATGGAGAAGTATGAGAGCGAAATGATTTCCTGAGAAGTACGTAAGACTCGTGAAGGATATGTAAGAGGGAGCGTGCATCAAAATAAAGACTTGTGTCGCATTCAGTGGCGGCTCGTCAGGGTCGGCAATGCCGACCCACACATTTATGGATACATTATAGATTTTTTTAAATATATAAGTTAATCAGAGTTGATGATATTAGTTTCTGTGAAATAATAAAAATATCTGTGAGATAATACAGACTAAATTTTATTCATTCTTTTTAAAAGAATTCGATCGATCACGATCCGATACGTTAAGTGATCCCTGTACGCTGTGTGTAATAGACTTTTCAAATTAATTATCCTAGCCAGCCATACGCCCGACTGCGATTGTGTGAATTCAAGGCTCGCTTCCGCTTCGGCAAACCGTACCCGGATGCATATTTACAGATGCTTGTGTGTGTAGACACCAGGGTGTTGAAATCAGTTAGGGTTTGGAGAAACGGTACATTTACAGATGCTAGCGCGTGATGACACCACGGTGTTGAAACCAGTTAGGGTTTGGAAAAACAGTACGTTTACAGACGCTAGCGTGTGTTGACACTAGGGTGTTGAAATCAGTTAGGATTTGTAAAAACAGTACATTTACAAATACTAACAGATTTGGACACCAGAGTGTTGAAACCAGCTAGCTTTTTTAGTGGTTATACATGCATAGATGCTAACGGCTATTGACTTTGATTTTATATACCTACTGTTGTGGAAAAATATTTAAGTGATTTAGGTATTAATAAATAATTAAACGTTGTTGGGATATAAACAATAATATATTAACACAAAAAACATATTAACATAAAAAATAATGTTGTTCTGAAGCTATGTGCTTGTGGCATTTTTATAATTAACTATTTAGATGGGAAATAAGCCACAATTAAATTAAAAAAAAATAATTTTTTTAACGGTTCGACGCCCAAATCGGGTGTCGTTGTCAAAATACAAAATACGTACTACTAAATTAAACAAAAATGTTGTTGTTTAGTAAAAAATACTTTAAAATGTATAATATATGTATGAATTGCCAATATAAATGAGTCAGATTAAAAAAATTATTAGTAGAATTTTTTACTAAGCAACAACATTTTTGTTTAATATACAGGGTGTTTGGTAAATAATGGGCCATAGCTTAACCTCAGGTTCCTGAGGTTAAAATAGGCCGATTTAAGCTAACTTACCTTAGTACAAAGTTTATAATAACCGAGATACAGGGTGTCAAAGTTAAACTTTTTTTTTATTTATTATTGAATATTTCCTGACAGATATGAGATAACAACATGAAATTTGGTATGTGGTGTTTTTTTGGGTCGAGAAAACTAAATTCCCCACCAAAAATTATGTATTGCCCAAAGGGCGCCACATACGCCTTTCAGCACTTATTTATTACGTTAAATTTTTTTTATCCCTCACTCTGTATAATTTTGACATAAAAAATTTTTAGTCTCCTATTAGTTTTACTTAAAAATGCTATACTTCTTTCATCTCTCTAAACTCAACCGTTTTCGAGATAAACGCATTTTAAATCTGCGATACACCATCATTTTTAGCATAATATTGTAGTTACACCCGAAAAATAACTTAAAACCATAATAATTGTGCCAGTTCTCAAATTTATGGCATTGCATCGCAAATTCCATTTGAAGAAATTTGCGATACATTTTTGGATAATTTTATGGTTTTAAGTTATTTTTCTGATGTAACTACAATGATATTATGCTAAAAATTATGCACCGCAGATTTAAAATGCTTGATCTCGTAAACGGTTGAGTTTAGGGAGATGAAAGAAGTATACCTTTTTTAAGTAAAACTAATAGGGGAATACAAATTTTAATGTCAAAATTATACGGAGCGACGGATAAAACAAATTGAACGTATTAAATGAGTGCTGAAAGGCGTATGTGGCGCCCTCTGACAACACATAACTTTTGGTAGGGAATTTAGTTTTCTCGTCCCGAAAAACCCCCACATACCAAATTTTGTGCTGATATCTCATGCCTGTCAGGAAATATTCAATAATAAATAAAAAAAAGTTTAACTTTGACACCCTGTATCTCGGTTATTATAAACTTTGTACTAAGGTAAGTTAGCTTAAATCGGCCTATTTTAACCTCAGGAACCTGAGGTTAAGCTATGGCCTATTCTCTACCAAACACCCTGTAGTAGTATTTTTTATTTTGACAACGACACCCGATTTGGACATCGAAACGTTAATAAAATTATTTTTTCAATTTAATTGTGGCTTATTTCCCATCTAAATAGTTAATTATAAAAATTCCACAAGCAAATAGCTTGAGAGCAAGGTAGGTATATAAAAAGAGTAGGTATATAAAATCAAAGTCAATAGCCGTTAGAATTTATGCATGTATATTAATTACTAAAAAAACTAGCTGGATTCAACACTCTGGTGTCCAAATCTGCTAGTAGTTGTAACTGTACTGTTTTTCCATACTGTAGCATGTGTAAATGTACTGTTTTTCCAAACCCTAACTGATTTCAACACCCTGGTGTCTACACACGCAAGCATCTGTAAATATGCTACCCGGATTGACCATTTGCTTGTTATAAGACGCTATGGAATATTAGCCGATAGGCAACCAAATATACATTCCCCGTATTTATTTGAACGATAAGTACGGCAGAAAAACAATCTGCCGAGCGCAGCGGTGATCTGCTAACGGCAACAAGACAGTAAGTACTTTTAGACCAGAAAAATATTAGTAACATTAATTTGGACGTTGAGAGGTGACTCATATTTGTTTGCAGAAATTGCTTGAAAATAACTCGTATAATAATATTTGAGTTATCCTCCCACTCAAAAAGGTCCGGAACATTGTTTAAATAATCAAAATGTCAAAAAATAAAGGAGAAATTCGATTTTTTTCTTCATTTTTGATTATAACTTTAAAAGCATTCATTTTCGAGAAAAGTTGCACTGACATAAAAGTTGCGTAATTAAATTTCCTACAATATAGGTTTAGCTAAAAAATTTTAAAAATTGTCACCCTTGTTGCAAAATAGCAATAAATGCGAAAAAATCCTAAAAAAAAACAAGTATTCGCATTTTACGTTTTTCAACCATTTATGCTACACTTAGGACCTTCATAATTTTACCCAGAAAAACTATATCATATAATATAAAAATACTGTGAATTTCATTAAGATCGGTTCAATACATTTTGCAAGATAAATTTTGCAATCCGACTTTCGCAAAAAAATTCATTTTTTTCAAAATGTTGCAGAACTGAAAATAAAGCAGACAGCAAGTTGAATTTATTTTTACGTATAGAAGAATACTGTACCTTTCTTCTATATGCAAAAAAAATTCAACTTGCTATCTGATTTATTGTCAATACTGCAACATTTTGAAAAAATTAATTTTTTTTGCAAAAGCAGGATTGCAAAATTTATTTTGCAAAATGTATTGAATCGATCTTAATGAAATTTACAGTATTGTTTTATTATATCATAAAGGTTTTCTAGTTAAAATATGAAGGTCGTAAGTGTAGCATAAATGGTTGAAAAACGTAAAATCCGAATACTTATTTTTTATGTTTTTTTCGCAATTATTGCTGTTTTGCAACAAGGATGACACTTTCTAAAATTTTTAACCAATCCTATATTGTAGGAAATTTAATTACCCAACTTTTGTCAGAAGTGAATACTTTGAAAGTTAAAATCAAAAAACGAAGAAAAAATCGAAGTTTTTCTTCATTTTTTGACATTTTGATTATTTAAACAATGTTCCGGATCTTTTCAAAATATCTATTAGACAAGTTCATTAAAAATTATCCATCATTCTTTAATCAAATAAAATAAGAAAATGGTATAACAGTTTTATATGCTGATCTTAATATTGTCGGAAGGTGGGATAAGTTACAAAATATGTTTAATTTTATATACTGCAATTCATTAGGTGTAACAAACTGTTCCCGAATTGAATAAATTATTGTGCTCAAATGTTGGCAAATTCTGCCTCAAATGATCGGGATTTCTCTTGTCTCAAAACAGTCAAAACGTATTGTCGAAACACCATGAAACAAGAGAGAATGTCAAACTTGTCTCAAATGTCAATAGAAAAAAACTTTTAAAACCTCTCCAAAACAATAATAAATTTTACAATGACGTTATAACCCATTTTGCTACTTCGAAACAACATAGACTAGAGTTAATTTATAAACAGGTTTACAAAAAAAAAACAAAAAAAAAACAAAAAAAAATAAAAAAAACAAAACCAAAAATCTTCTATGAAATTGAAGCCTTTTAATTAGATGGCATACCTATCTGAGGAGACAAAACCTTACCGACCCTGTCCCTAAAGCCACAAGCCGCCACTAGTCGCATTGACCGAAAGTTTAGCTAGGACGAGTAGGAGAATTTAAATACCTTGTCTCCTACATATTGAAAAATGGAACACTGGATCGAAAATTACCTACCGGATTCAGGCTGGTTGGTATAACTGGAAGCGAATGAGCGGAGTGTTCTGTACCCCGCTCTGGAGCTGAAAGATATACTAGAGTGTGGTAAGACTTGCGTTTCTGTACGGCTCGGTTTGAATTGTGGCCTATAAAGAAGATTCACAGGAACAGAAGATGTAATATGATGAAATACTATAATGAAATGTTACTGTGGGTGCTGGGTAAGTCTAGAAGGGAAAGGATTAGGAACGACTTGATTAGGGAAAGAACCGGTGTGACTACAGTCCCCAAAAGATTCAAGAACAAAGACTGCAATGGTTTAGCCACGTGAAACGCAGAAATGAGAACTATCTGGGATGAAAGATAGGACTATCAGAAGTTGATGGAAGAAGAGAATTTGATAGAGAAAGGTTTAGGTAAAGAAGATACATGGAACAGAAATGAGTAGCGAAGAAAAATAACGAACAGCGATTCCTAAAAGGAAAAGCTAAGAAAGAAGAAAAGTATGCTATAATATACACTATAATAAAAGAAATCCTAAATATTCTGGAAACTAACGAATTGAGATCTCCAAATCAATAAAGTCAATACGTATATCTCAGGTAAGGACCATACCTGTAAGAATAAATTATTTAAATATAAATAAATAGTCCCTAAAATTGGTTGCTTTTGTTTACATAATTTTTTTAGAATGTAGAAAAACAGAAATATATCTAAGAAAATCTTCAAAGAAGATCATGGAACTGGAAAAAGCACATGTTGCAAGTTATGAACAGTTTTATATCCAATTTCATCATTATAATAAATATCCGTGGCGATTGTTTGAGCATACAATCGCTGCTAACTATGTTAAGACATTTTTTTAAAGGCCATAAATTATAAGAGGGTCATAAATTACGAACGAAGGAGGTTTCTTAGTGTAGGTGCAACCGTCGGAAAAAGAGCATTCTAACAGTAACCGATATTACAAAGCTTTCTGTGAGTCTGCATCGCATCCAATTCCAAGCGGGCCGCGGCGTGGCAGTGACGGATTGAAGCATATTTGTCATCCTCCCGACTCGGCCACATTGCTGTCTGCTCCCTGCCCCCTGCTTTGCCCCCTAGGGGCCCCCAATGTGGCGGTCGCCCGCCTCTCCTTCACCCTTCGAGATCTACCAGATAACGTTCTTGAACAAGCATTGCATTTTTCAATAGTCTCCAAATCACGTGTGGGACTTTCATTAGGAAGCTCTCATACCAAATGCAACACATAAAATAAAATTCATACGTAAAATGTTGCACAGTTCATAATTAATAGCGTACATCTGTTTACACTCAACAGAGATAACGTCGCATCACACATTTTATATATTATGTAGAATACAGGAGCGTGCCAATTTTGGAACTTCAGTATATGTACTCAGTATATTTGCCAGTATATGTGAGAGAGCAAAATAACAACAAAAATAGCCAGATACATAAAAAAGAGAGGAATAACACCAGCTTTCAGAACTAACAACAACTTAAGCAAACATATTAAAAACAATAAAAGCCGAAAGAGAAAGCAACTACAGAGTGGTGTGTACAAACTAACTTGTGGTGACTGTCCGAAAACTTACATCGGTCAATCTGGCAGAACTTTTGACAAACGGATAGCAGAACACAAAAGGGCTTTCAACAATAGAAAAACAGACACTTCTACATACGCACTTCACCTTCTAGATCATAATCATAATCATTCTTTCAATGAAGAGTTTCAAATTCTACATATTCAAAATAAAGGCCTTAAACTATCACTTTTAGAATCAATGGAAATTAATAAATTGAAAAATACAGATATAATTCTGAATGACCAACTCGAGACAAACAGCTCCCCACTCCTCAACCTCTTCAGTTAAAGACTTAAAAAGGCAAACACATTGTAAAATATATCACTTGAGAAAGACACTTTGCCGAAACAGCTGTAGTAATAACATAGTTGTAATAAATTTTGTGGAAGTATAGAAAACAAACGTTTTTCAGTGTTTTATTGTGAGATAAAATGAACTTCCATCAAGTAACGGTCGAATCCATCAATTATTTAAAAGTTGCTTAGAATTAGTTAGTTTATCCATTTCCGGTCTTATTTTGAACGTATATTTTTTCACCCTCGAGAAGGGATGAAACTCACCCCCATGCTACCTATATATGTATATGCCAAATTTCATGTCAATCTAAGCGGATCTTTAAAATTTATAGGTTTTGCATTATTTTACCGTCAGCGAACAAACTATCAATTGCCCATAAACTTTAAAAATATCACTTAATTTGTATAAAAAATTATTTTTTTGTATTATTAGGGAAAGAAATATGAAAATAAACATGGAGAAAACAAAGATAATGGTCATGGGAAATGAGGATAATCGAGTAAATATAGAGATAAATAACCAAAAACTAGAACAAGTAACAACACATACATAAATACCTGGGTGTGAAAATAGAAAATGGAGGAAGATCAGAAGAATAAGTCAACGAAAGGATAACCATGACTTCCAGAATGTACTACAGCTTAAACAGAGCATTCATTGGAAAGAAAGAAGTAAGCAATAGGACGAAGATGTGGGTGTATAAAATGATCTTCAGGCCGATCCCCACCTATGGTAGTGAGAGCTGGGTGCTAACACAATCATCGAAAAATAGAATAAACTCAATGGACATTAAGTACTCATGAAAAGTAAAAGGAATTACAAGACGCGATAGAATAAGAAACAACATTGTAAGAGAAGAACTACAAGTCGAACCAAAAACACAAATACTAGATAAGAACAAGCTTAAATCTTTTTGGGTTTTGTGTAGAATGAACGACAATAGACAAGTAAAACGCGTATGGGAGGCATCAGTACAAAACAAGGGAGAAAAAGGGAGACCAAAGAAAACCTGGAACGATGAAGTGGTAAGAATTCTGAAGAAAAATACAACTTGGACTGAAGCGAAACGAAGGTCCAAGAATAAGCAAGAGTGGAGACAATTTGTATATGATATAGATGCATGAAATGTATTTTTCAAGCACCTTAAGAAAGGTTTAGATATAGATTATATATATAAAATTATTTACTACTTGGACTAAATAAAAAAGGGATTTGTGTACCAATTTAACAAATTTAAATTATACTAGAAAAAAATGATTTGTCAAAAAACTGTAAATATTAATCTGTAAACATTAGATAGATAAGTCAACAAGCATGTTTATTCTTTTAAGACTTTTTTAAGTTTATTATGTAAGTAAACAAATTATTGTAAAAAATTGATTTCATGAAACCTATTATCTCAAAAATTATAATGCCCTAGGATCCCTCTCGTTCTACGCTTTCAATCCCAAATATGTATACACATCTGGGCATATGCTATGGCACACTCTGCCCTTTTTTTGAGAATCCGACCCCGGACGACGTTTCAAAGAATTCTAGGTAATAGTTTAAGTGCATTGAATACATATATTAACGGCTGATATTTATTAGACCACACTGTATCGTTGCCCCCGTTAGGTAAATTATTCGGATTCGTTTTCTTTGCACAAAGTTACTGAAAAAGAGGTTCTTTGGGTCATTATGGGCAAAAAAAGTTTCTTGTAATTTTTCTCTAAAATTGATTGTTTTTGAGTTATACGCGATTTAAAATTTGAAAAACGCTGAATCCTCTTTTCAAAGGGTCTGGATTTTCCATATTCCCTTCTTTAAATTCATTGTATTATGATTGTCAAATAACTATTTTATATTTTAATTTGAAATATATATAAATTGATTGATCGTTCTTAAGATTTGGTCATTAATATTATGTAGACGATTTTATATTGAAATGGGGGTTGGACTTCCTATATTAACAAGTTCCTGATACAGGTCAAATTGATTTATTTTGTAATTGGGCATTCAAGTAACATATGAGTTATACTTCCTATTTGTCAACATTCGCAAAAAGGAGTATCACTATAATTGATTTTAAACAAATAATGATCTGGTGTGAGGCATTGACCCGTTCGCATCCTAATAATTGATGATGTCAAGTGCCTTCGATCCACAAATGTGAATTTGTGGAACCAAGGGTTTGTAGAAAAATCACTTTGGTATTGTTGATACCATTTCCCTTCAGTTTTAAACTGTTTTGTCAATTCAACTTTAAACTCAATTATAACTCAAACTACAATTTTGTGTTTAATGAAAGGTAAAAATTCAAATTTATATATTTCAATGTCTGCAGAAACGTTTAAAGTCTTGCCTATATTTGCCAATTTATCAGCCTCTTATTCCCCTTTACTCCAGTATGGCCTGGAATCCAAGCTAAGATTATATATAACACCAAAATGACCATTTTCAAGGCTTAACAACTCAGTTAAAAATTATTATTATGAAAGACAAAAAGTGACTAAATAAAAGTTAGCCCCCCCCTACATGATCTTGCAGAAATTTGTGTCATTAATGTATTACTAAGCTGTTATTTTTAATTATTATCAATGAGCGCTAACAGTGTATTGAGGCGGCCGTCAATGTGAGTGCGAAAGAGATGCACCATTCCGGCAACCAATGATGCATCTTACTCGCACTCACATTGACGGCCGCCTCAATACGCTGTTAGTGCTAACAGTTAAAAACAGTTTAGTAATAAATTAATGACAAAAATTTCTTCAGGATCACATAGGGGGGCTTTAAACTTTGATTTAGTCACTTTCTGACTTTCATAATAAAAATTTTTAACAGAGTTAAAGCCTTGGGTTTTCAAATTTTAAATCGCGTATAACTCGACAACAATTAATTTTCGAGAAAAATCATAAGAGACCTTTTTTGCTCATGTCCCATAGAATCTAAAAAAATTGGTACGAAGTGAAAAAATTGATTTTTTAAATTTGTTTAAAAAAATTGTTTAAACAATTATCCGACCGCGGCACCTCCCGGCACCGTGTATTTGTTATTAGAACCTTTTTTTAAGTAAAAACGTTTGTGCAAAAAAGACGGATCGAAATAATTTACCTAACGGAGACGACGATACAGTCTGGACTATATGGGATGTTGCGTGTTACATATATCGATCGGATATCGCTTTTGGTATGAGAGCTTCCTTAGAGTTACTGATTTTTTTGCTGAATTTTTGATGCGGAGTAGCCACTTGCAGACCACGTACAGGATCGGCTCTTCTTACAAATTAATCTATTTCTGTCTGTTAGATATTTATTTACAAATGAAACTAAAATTTGACACTATTAAGTATTAGGTCGGTCAGAGAGCCTAGTAGTCTAAGAGCTAGTGAACCCTCCGACTAACGGTCGTCCTGTAAGGCTAGAAATTTGTCTAGTGATAATTCATAGCACACCAAGTCTAAAAACCATGACCTGGCAGGCATCAGCGGTGCACGTGTATCTACCAGGTTGATCGAAAAGTGCAAATTTAGGGGGTAAAATAAACTTTCTCCTGTAAGGTTTAAATTTAAGTATGTGTTTGAGTAAGTCATTTAGAGGAAATGTGTACAATGACAGGCGATTCTGAAGAGCATAAGACCTTGCCAGGCAATGCCAGGCGAGGGGAAAGATTAGGGGTTTTTCCTAAAATTATTTTTTTTTGCATCGAACAAATTTTTTTTAGGTTTTTTGAATCATTCCAAACAGAAAAGGTCTTCAGTGATTTTTCTCTTAAGTTAATAGCTTTTGTTATATAAGCGATTGAAAATTTTGAAAATTGCGAAATCGGCCATTTTTAAGCCTAAATCGGACATTTATCTAAAAATTTCAAAGTTGTCAAGGTAGGTAGATATTCTTTAAACATTGATTGATGAAATTTTAAAGAGTTTTTTGCAATACATTATCGGAAACCCCTTTGTTTTTTAATTGCTGATCAAGCGGGAGCGACACTGTAGTGTAAGTGAGGACGTTTGGGTTGGCATAAATTCATTATCTCGAGAATGGGCAAATTTCAATAGAAATCCTCAGACAGGTCGATTTTTATTTTTAAATTAGGACTTTTTGGCATATATATAATACTAGTGACGTAATCTATCTGAGCGTGATGACGTAATCGATGATTTTTTTTAAATGAGAGTAGGGGTTGTCTGATAGCTCATTTGAAAGGTTATTTAATTCTCTATTCAGTAATATAAACATTAACATAATTGTTTATACAGGGTGTACAAAAAAAATGTTTCTTCTATTTGTCAAATTTAATCAAAGTTAATTTAATAAAAAAAAATTTTTTGTACACCCTGTATAAATAATTATGTTAATGTTTATATTACTGAATAGAGAATTAAATAACCTTTCAAATGAGCTATCACACAACCCCTACTCTCATTAATAAAAATCATCGATTACGTCATCACGCTCAGATGGATGACGTCACTAGTATTATATATATGCCAAAAGTCCTAATTTAAAAATAAAAATCGACCTGTCTGAGGATTTTTCTTGAAATTTGCCCATTCTCGAGATAATGAATTTATGCCAACTCAAACGTCCTCACTTATACTACAGTGTCGCGCACGCTTGATCAGCAATTAAAAACAAAGGGGTTTCCGATATTGTATTGCAAAAAACTCTTTGATATTTCATCAATCAATGTTTAAAGAATATCTACCTACCTTATCAACTTTGAAATTTTTAGATAAATGTCCGATTTAGGGTTATAAATGGCCGATTTCGCCATTTTCAAAATTCTCAATCGCTTATATAACAAAAACTATTAACTTAAGAGAAAAATCACTAAAGATCTTTTCTGTTTGGAATGATTAAAAAAACCTAAAAAAAAAAATGTTCGATGCAAAAAAAATAATTTTAGGAAAAACCCCTTATCTTTCCCCTCGCCTGGCAAGGTCTTATGCTCTTCAGAATCGCCTGTCATTGTACACATTTCTTCTAAATGACTTACTCAAACACATACTTAAATTTAAACCTTACAGGAGAAAATTTATTTTACCCCCTAAATTTGCACTTTTCGATTCACCTGGTAGAGACACGTGCACCGCTGATGCCTGCCAGGTCATGGTTTTTAGCCTTGGTGTGCTATGAATTATCACTAGACAAATTTCTAGCCTTACAGGACGACCGTTAGTCGGAGGGTTCACTAGCTCTTAGACTATAGCGGTCTGAAGCGCTCGATCGACAAATATAGAGGATATGCGATCGAGGTTCGAGTCCCGGCCGGTGAATAAAAAAATATAAAGGCTAAGCGCTGTTTCACAATATAAGATTTTTAGTCGTGCGATGGTTAAAATCTAGATAGTGGCTCGGCAATCATATATGGAATCTTTCTCCCTTCTCCGAACGTTTCAAGCGGTGAATGCGAAGCCACTATATATAGATTTTAACCATCGCACGACTAAAATTCTTATAATGTGAAACAGCGCTTAGTGCTGTTTCACATTATAAGAATTTAAACGTGCGAGGGTTAGAACGCACGACGACATTCGGACATTCCAATGGTGGCTCATGTAATCATATGGAGCATTTCTCACTAGACGGTGGTTGGAACGTTCGGTAAAGCTGCCGTGTTTATGTCGTGCCTCGCTTACAACAACAGACAGCAGCCGTACCGTCTTTACGCACCTAGTAGCATAGGGAACTTGCATCCTTTCATATGATACTGTCGTTCAGTCGCACGAAGGTAGCTTCCTCGGTTGTTTGTTATATGATTTTCATTTACACTCTGTGGCTGTTTGAAGTAGGTGCATATATTTTATATTATGATATATCAGGTTGATAGTGAATTAATAATAATATTAATTGAAGCGAGACCTGTTCTTTGGGACAAAACAATAGAAATATATAAAGATAGAAACTTGACGAGAAATGCTTGGAATGGTGTATGCCGTGCACTTAACAGTGCACGAATTAATTTGAATTAATTAATTTGACGAATTAGGTGATAAAGAAAAAAACACATTTTATAAGTACAGCAAAATTAATTATATGTTACTGATAACAACAGTAATTAAAACTGCTAATTATATTATAATAAACTCTATTATACATAGTTGCAATTAACGTTGAGTAAAGAGGGTGTTCCATCAATATGTGTGAATATAAAAATATATAAATCGTTTTTTTTTGTGTTAATAGGATGGACCCACTGAATTCGGTTCCTCTTATTTTTTTTTCTTCGACGATAAAGTAAACACAACGCTATAATTTGATTTCGCTCCATACAAACTATACCTTTTATTCTACGAAATTATATTTAGTTTTATAGGGTAAACAGCTCGGTGAAAACTGGAGTAGGGCGGCGGTCACGTCTTGTGTGAATTTATCTAAAAACAACATTTAAAACGAGGGGAACAACATTTAAAAATGAATGGATGACAGAGGGTCTTTTAAATTCTGTACATGAAAAACATAGATTGTAATGTTGTTCTGAAGCTGTTTCCTTGTGGAATTTTTATAATAAACTATTATAAATGGGAAATAAGCCACGATTTAACTAAAAAATAATTTTAATAACGTTTCGACGCCCAAATTGGATGTTGAAACGTTAATAAAATCCATTCTTTTAGTTCAATTGTGGCTTAGGTATTTTCCATTTAGAATAGTTTATTACATAGATTGTATGAGCTAATTAGATGAACTAATCCAAGATCCCACAAATAATTTAGTAGAACAACGATTATAAAAACAAATTAAGGCTTTTAATTAAAAACATAAGAAATTATAACTGACAACATAGAAGAAATTGCAAATTAATTAAACACGCATTACAGTACATTAGGACAAAAGTATGGACAAAAAATACCCATTTGTAATGATACATCGTAATGATACATACCCGACATCGTATCATGTACCTACCTCAGCCACAAAGTGTAAATAAAAATAATATACCAAAGAGCACAGCAAAATATCTTCGTGCGACTCAATTCTTATTGTGCGAAAAGGACAAGTGCGACAAAACTACGGCACGAGAAATTCCTCGCACGTTCAAAATTCTTATAATGTGAAACAGCACTAACGTCCGTCGTAGTCTAAAATTATAAAGAGTCTACGGCTTGGTCTGGAATAAGCTGGCGTCTGATCGGCCTATGGGGAGCGGTACGTCAAGGGATAAGGGCTTGCGGCTCGGTAATACTCCTCCATAGATCCCTACCAGAATGACGTTGATGCATAACAACGGTGTAATATAATAAGTATTAGGTATCAATACCATGATTTCCATAAATCTTTCTGAACATATAAAATAAATCTAATCAAATGTACTAAAAGTCCGTAAAAAAATAAAATATTATTTCTTTCTTCTTTTCTTCCATTCCTGTTCATGGCAAAATAATTTATTTATTTATTTAAAACTTTACAAACACTATAAAATAATAGTAGTTACATGTAAAGTGTAGTACTAACTAAGAATATAAACCTAAAACTAATAAGATAAGTAAATGAAAAAAGGAAGGGAGTATTCGTATTTTATGAAATCCCTTAAACCTAGCGCTGATGTGCACGCAATGTCCTAAGGCCCCTGATTTTTACATTAAATATGTCTATATCAGTCAGTCTATTGAATACTTCATTTCATATTTTTAACATATTATTCACTGGTGACATGTTTCTATAAGAATTTGTATAAAAAAGATCTAGGTTAGTTATCCTTAACCTACTCTTACTTAGGTACTCTTAGGTAAACAAACTCAATCAGATCACAGTCTGTGTACTTAAAACTGTTAATAATTAGGTATATAAAAATAATGGCCTGACTGTTTCTTCTAGTGGCAACTCACTTCAACTGAAATGAATCCAACATTGCCCTGTAAGAGAAAATATATGGATATTCCTTGTTTTTCCTTAGGTATAAAAATCTTAGAAATCGTTTTTGAACTTTTTCAGTCCTTTTTGAGTTTGAAAATGCAATTGGAGAGCAGATGTTTGAAGCATATTCTATATGTGGTCTCACCAGGGCATTATAGAGTTTTATAATTGTGTTTATTCTGAAGTTATTGCTATTTCTAATAACAAAACCCAAGGCACGATAGGCTCTGTTAGTTATTTCACGAAAGTGTGTATTGAACTTCATGTTTGTTTGAAATGTAACTCCAAGATCCTTCATAACACTCACTCTCTCCACTCTATCACCATTAATATAATAATCTTCAATATTACTATTAAGTTTTCGAGTATATGAGACTACTGCGCACTTTTTAACGTTAAGAGTCATTTTCGAATTGTTGAACCATTGAGTAATTGAACTTAAATCGTCCTGCAATTTATCTACATCTTTCTTATTAGAGATTGTTTTAAAAAGTTTAAAATCATCGTCATACATTAAGCTGTTACAAGATTTAATACAGTCGGGCAAGTCATTTATAAATAAAATGAAGAGCAATGGTCCAAGTTTGCTCCCCTGTGTCAATTCACATTGACACCCCATTGGGATTGACATCCTCAAAAATCACACTAAATTTTCTCTTTGTTTTTCACCCCTGTAACTTATTAAAATAAACATTATCTAAGTTTTCAGGGACTCTCGGCCCTCGGTAATAACGTAATCTTTCTTTCAGCGTTTAAATTTTTCAAAAATACATATTAGTTTTCTCAGGATTCGAAAAAAATAAATCCCATTTAAATAGCATTGAAGCCGAAAGTTCGTACCCATCCCCTTAATAACTACAATATTTACAGTTACAGATTGGAACGGAGATATATTTAGCTTTGCATATTAATGTCCTGAACCCTCAAAAATAAAATCAACAAAAAAATCCACATTAAACATTGGTATTATTAATAGAACCCTATTAATATTATTAAAAACATACTAATTCACTAATTCAGTTATCTCTATTTATGTATAATGATAAAAAACTCTTACACACCTAACCGAAAAGAAAACGGGCTGCAAAAAGCATGAAATATTAAACGGCAGATTAAAAGCGCCGCATCATGGGAAGATGCTTGTCCTCCGGCAACTTTGAAAAATACCTCTACCAAAATATAAAAGCACATAGGAAACGGAGACTGACTTAATGGATGCCTCTTTTTCCGTACGCCATTCTTTTGCTCGTACTACTATTTTTTTAACGTGATTACTTTCTTAAAAAGCAGTGTGTAAAAAATGACTATCATCAGGTTTAGATTAACGTCTTTCAAGTGGTTAAACTGTGATTTTTGTAATCATCAAATGTAAAAAATTAGAACAAGTTAATGTGTTCTTAATCATTTTTTATTGTAACATGACATAATCATTGTAGGTTTACAACTCTGACGATAACAAACAGATTAATTTGTCAAATACACCACAACCATAGAATTAGATAACATTAGAAAAAAGCTGTATTTCTATTTAAAAAATATAACATGGTAGGGGAGCCCAATCGGGGATTTTTTCAGTTACTCGAGCGCGTCAGATTATCATATGGAGAGAAACCTGGTACCCTGCAGATGTGCCTCTACCATAATATTGCCTCTTAACATAGGGAAGTTCGTTAAGGGGGCCCGAAAAAAAATCTATTCTTAAAAATACTCGAAATTTTCAGATTAAGATAAGGTAAGTTAAGTACATGCAAAAGAGTGTATACCTATTTCAAAAATCTGACGATTTGAGCGGGACGTAAGGAAATGGGTGAGTCAAAATTTTCACAAGAAAAAAGCGAATATTTAGCGAAATGAACGTCAGATCGAAAAACTAAAAAATACGTCCTCAATATTTTTCAAAAGTCTATCGAATGGTACTAAACACGACCCCCTAGGAAAGGGGTGGGGGTAAATTTAAAATTTTAAAAACAAACCCCGCGATATTTCGCAAAATGAACATCAGATTGAAAAACTGCAAAATACACTTTCAAAATGTTTTTGAAAAATCTATCGAATGGTATCAAACACGACCCCCACGGAGGTGGGGTGGGGGTTTACTTTAAAATTTTAAATGGGACCCCCAAATTTTGATTGCAGATTTGGATTCTTTACGTAAAAATAAGCAACTTTTATTCGAGACATTTTTTCGAATTATGGATAGATGGCGCTAAACTGGAAAACTAAATTAAAAAATGGAAAGTCCCCACTAAAATGGAAAATTTTACTTAACTTTTTTTGGTTTTAGGAGCTAATAATCACAACCCAATAGGTCTCCATAACGCTCGAGTGACTACAAATTTAGCATACTTTGCTCCCCTACATATTTTATGTACAGTGGAACCTCGATAAGTCGGATTAATCGGTACCGCAGCCAATCCGGGTTATCGAAAATCCGGGTTAGCCGGAGAATCTGGTAAAAATTAATAAAATACGGTGTACTTACAGTTAAACTGCATTATAATTCCAAAAACATGAAATACATATGCACAATACCTCTAAATTACTTACAGTTGTATACAGTATCAAATCAAAAGTAAAACTCAAATAATCAGTAAATACTTAAAAGCGAAAATTACTTGCTGTAGCGAAAATTAGTCTTTAGAAGAAAAACAATTATTGTTAACATTTTTATATTAAAAAAATATTATCGTTTTCAAGAAGCAGACCGATTGGAACAGCACAACTTAGAACGGTATCCTGTAACATTCACAAGAAATAATATAAAAATAATACGAGGAAAATTATCGGAAAAACTTAAAACGATAGGAAATAAATTCAACCTTTCAACAACATTCACAACAACAAACACATTGAGATATATTTTATCTAAAACTAACATAAACCTAAGAATGAACAAGAAAGACAAAAAAATTATAATTATAAAATACCTTGTAAATGCAAGTCAGTGGGAGCAAGAATAGGATATTACCTCCGAATTCTATCCTATTGCATGGATTTTAATGAAATTTTGGGCCCAATTCAAAGTCTACCCTATGCCGATGTGTGCTTTTATCTTGGGGGTGGTTCCCATCCCTTCTTAGGGGTGGAAAATTTTTTGGTTAAAATTACCACGGAATTCGCTAGAGAACCTAATTCTAAGCAAAAACTGTTCTATAATTTTTTTTGAGACCTCAATACTTTTTGAGATATTCGTGGTTGAAAATTAGCCATTTTAATTGAAACAATTCAATATGGATTCCAGTCAGGTAAATCTACCAAACATGCAATAACTGATTTCACCACTAAAGTTACTCAAACCATCAACGATGGTTCATTCGCCATAGCCACATTCCTGGATGTGCAGAAGGCTTTCGATCAGGTCTGGCACGACGGACTTGTTCGGAAACTTCTGGACATTGGGCTACCATTGCAATTTACCAAAATTGTACACTCATACCTCCACAACCGAACTGTCAGAGTGAAAATAAGTGATCAAAAGTCCACCCCCTTCACTCCACAAGCTGGAGTTCCCCAGGGTTCAGTCCTAGCACCGCTGTTGTACATCATCTACAACAGCGATATCACTAACCAAAATATCCCAGGTGCTCGGCTGTTTCTCTATGCAGACGACACGGCTCTGCTCACAACAACCTCTCGATACAACCCAAGACTCCTCTTCAGAAGAGCCCAGGCTCTGTTGGACGGTGTCGGCGAATGGTGTTGTAAGTGGAGAGTCACGCTGAACGCGAACAAAACAACAACAATTGTGTTTCGCGCCCCTTCTGTGTCACATAGAATCATAATTAATGAAGACGACCAATATCCTCTGAGATTGTTGGGAGAAAGGCTTGTTATTAGCCCGACTGCGAACTATTTAGGAGTTCTGTTCACCAGGACTCTTAACTGGAACGCAGATCTAAAGGCAACTTTAGATAGGGTAAGGAACAGGGCCAGACTTCTCAACTCTCTCTCTGGACGAATTGGCAAGACACACAAGAAGACTCTCATTCACACTTACAAGACCTTTATTCGACCCATCATGGAGTACAAATCTTGCCTCTACTCTCTTTGCGCTAGAGCAAAACAAGAATGGTTGTTGCGCGCTGAACGTAGAATCTTGCGTAGATGTAACTATGAGCACTGGCGATATCCCTCAAACGAAATCCATAACATCTCGAACATCCCCAAAATCACCGAGAGAATAAACTCTCTGAACAGGAACTTCACAATCAAAGTAATCAACGGCCCCCCCTCCGACACACAAGAATCTCTCAAATGTTCCTGTTCATCTTCCGGCCACGTACTCCACCGAAAGCCCAAACGCAAAAAGATTCATTTACCGTCCGCTCTAATGCAAACATGCATTGACGAACTCCCGGTGGAGTACGAAAACATCCTCGAGGCTACCCCGTTAGCCTACCGTACCCACCTCTAACATTTCCTCTTCCCTACCCCGAACAGGGAGAAGTTGGTTTTTTTGCGGTTTCCCAACTTCATTGCACAATTATACCTGTTCGTCCCAAGAAAATAGCCGCAACTATTTTCTCCACTCGAACGCACACTGTCCACGCTGCGCTCAAAGCCACCTCCTGACCGCCGACGAGGGACGCAGGTTCGCCTGTCGTTGTACAATGGTTTCTAGGGAGACTGGTCGAGAGCAAAGCACGGACAGTACACGTAAATGTCTATGGAACCAACAACAATCCACCAAACTTTCTTCTCTGTTGACTTCTTAGCCTTCTGGACACCACCGTCCGGCATAACCCAGGATCCAAAAACACCAGGACACGGCGCTTGCCCCAGTGTGTTTTTCGGACTGTTTGCTTTTGCTGCCAACACTACACATTCACTACAAACCCTGAAGAGGACAAAATCCTAAACGGGGACAATCATTGATCGCATTTCCACATAGCAATTTATCTATACACGCAAATCAAACAATGATAGTAGTATTGAAACAATACCTTTTCGAACGGTTTTTTGCAAATACCTTAAAAAATATGCATCTAACTAAAAAACTATATTAAACATTTTTGTAGGTTATAAAAACAAAGAGACACTTGCCTTCATAAATCTACTAGTTATAATCAGTAGCGGATCCAGGGGTGGGACACGGGGGCACGTGCCCCCCCCCCCCAGACGGATCAAAAATATACTAGATATAATAGATTTTATCGGGGTATATTCCAGACTCCTTGAGTTTTTCCAGACTCCTATGTGCCCCCCCCCCTAATCGATTTTTTGGATCCGCTCCTGGTTATAATACAAAAAAAGAGATATGGTAGGTGAAAATAGTTTGTTTTCTGGTACATTCTCAAATTGGTGTATTCAACTTGAAATAACAGAGAAACGGTTGATTTTAGGTGTATAATACTACTAATACCTTTTGTAGTACCTGAAAAGACCTTTAAAACGAGCTATATTAAAGGTCCATTACATTAAAACTAAGCGAGATATGCTGCAAACAAAATTGATAACTAAAGTATTTTAATAAAAAATTAGAAGTAATTTTAACCCCCATCCACCAAAATGTAAATGCATCGTTTTCCTTTCACAATACCATTTATTATAGTGGTATTTCTATGTTCAAAAAGTTGGACGGGTTTAAAATGAATGATTTTTGAAAAAAAAAAGATCAAAGTATAGAGCGCATTTTTAAATTTTCTTAAAAATCTTCCTCTTTCTCCATGTAACTTGAAAATGATAAGAGATACGTGATACAGTAATGAAAAATAAAAAGAAAATTTTTCTCTGAAAAACCCCTGCATTTTTGTGTGGAATCTTTTTCTCGTATCTCTTATCTTTTTCGAGTTACATGGAGGAAAAGGAAGATTTTTAAGAAAATTTAAAAATGCGCTTTATAGTTTGATCTTATTTTTTTCAAAAACCATTCATTTTAATCCAGTCTAACTTTTTGAACATAGTAATAACACTATAATAAAAAGTATTGTAGAAGGAAAACGATGCATTTAAATTCTCATGGATGAGGGGTTAAAAATACTTCTCATTTCTTCTTAAAATACATTAGTCATCAATTTTTTGCAGAATATCTCGCTTAGTTTGAATGTAATCGACATTTAGTATTGCTCATTTTAAAGGTCTTTTCAAGCACTACAAAAGTTATTAGTATCATTATATACCTAAAATCGACAGTTTCTCTATTATTTCAAGTTAAATACACCGATTTGAGCCTGCAGCAAAAAAACAAACTCTTCTTACTTTTTTTTTTTTGATTTGGGTGGAAATGTTCTAAACACCGTACCATACTTGGCGTGTGTTGGATTCAGAATAGAGGAAAACATCCGAGTCCATTTTCCCCCGTGTAGGGAGATCCTGCAAACGGATGCCCTCCTGTTACCCTGCCTACCAACTAAAACCACCCGTCTTCGTCAAGACACTCCCGTACGTGTTCAGTTAGCGAACGAAACTTAGGAGTGCCTTGCGCAGCCTAGATTGGTCGTAGAAGTTGTCGGCTCTTACCTAGGAGCGGTAAGGAGCCGAGGGAAAGAAAGTATGAATATAACATTGGAGTTTAAATGTTATTAGTGTTTGTGATGGACATGTGGAGCTAAGAAAAAAGAGGTGGCCCCCAAGATAGTAATATCAGTAATATTAACCTAAAAATAAGAAGAAAAAAATAAAATATATACATATATACACAAAAATAATCCTATACATATACACATATATAATAATCCAGATCTTTGTTATGCTGTCTCAATTGGTTTCTCTATTATGGACTTTCTCTTCATGATTTTTGTTATGTGATCTATGATGAATTCAAAATTCTCCCTGCTTTCCATAGCGATACGCATCAAGTTGTCGGTTGATATCTCCCATAGTTTTGACCTCATTGTGTGCTGTTCTGACGCAAACGCATTACATCTAAAGATACAATGCTCCGCGTCGTCTGTTACGTTGCAAGTTATACAATTATCATCTCTGGTTTTTTGAATCCGATACGTAAAAGACCTAAAAGATCCATGCCCGGTCAGGAACTGCGTGAAATAGAAATTTACTCGTTTGAACTTACATTTATACCACTCTATCACGTTGGGTATTAGTTTTTTGGTCCACTGTGCCTTATCAGTCTGTGCCTCCCATTCTGTTTGCCATTCTATTAGTAATTGCTCTCTGGTGGCAGCTTTCATCTGTGGTAGATGACCATCCCGAGAGTGGTAGAGAATACGCCGTTCCTTCGCCAGGAGGTGAATGGGAAGCGTACCCGCTATCACTTGTAGGGCTGTCGTTGAAGTAGTCCGGTACGCGCTTGTCACTTTTAGTAGAGGCTTTCGCTGAGCCCTAGTTATTATATCTCGGTTTTTTTATTTAGCGTATGGCTTAAGTATATCACAGAATATATTTAGATTTATGCATTATACAATGCATCACAAACAGATGTCCAATTTTTTTTATATATTCGATTGACCCTTCGGTTGCCATTACAAAGTCTATAGGGTCGCCTGTGTATGCTCTGCGTGGGCAGTCCTGAACAATGTGACTGATCGTATGTCTTGCAGCGCCGCAGTCACAAGAAGGCGAGGGGAGTTTACCCCATCTGTGGAGGGAGTCGGCGCATCTTCCACAGTTTGTTCGAATTCGATTAAGGGCTGCCCAAATCTTACGGGGACGTTCAAATTCGCCAGGTTTCCCTATGATGTCCGGTAGACTATGGTAATGCGGATCTGTCCTACTTTCCCAATCTTCTCTCCATCGGGTATTTAAGTCAAAGTTGGATTGCTGCAGCGCTTGAGCAGATTGTAGAGGGGGTAACCTGGATCGGAGACGGTTTCCAAGAATATCGGGGATGTCGTTGTGGACTAGAAGCTGGCGACTGTCCATTATTTTGTTATATTCTTTAACCAATGCATGTTCGCGGCGTAGGTTGGGTGGTGCTATATTACTAAGGGTAGGTAGCCACATTGTAGGGGTGGGCTTAATTGTGCCTGTTATCATACGCATAGTACGGTTTAGTTGGGTGTCGACCAGGTGGGCATGCCTGCTATTTAGCCACACTGGAGCACAGTATTCTGCCACCGGATATATCAGGCCAAGAGCAGAGGATCTTAATATTGATGCTGTGGACCCCCATGTAGTGCCGCAGAGTTTCTGTATTATATTGTTGCGTGTTTTCAATTTTGCTGCTGTTTTCGTCAGGTGTTCTCTGAATGTGAGCGTTCTGTCTAGAGTAACCCCAAGGTATTTCGGGTATTTATTGTGTTTTAACAGCTTGTTATTAAAATACACTCGTAAATCTCTGTTTGCCAACTTGTTGTTTAGATGAAAAGCTGATACTTCAGTTTTTGTAGTACTTGGCTGTAGTCTCCATTTCTTAAGGTATTCGCTGAGGATGGATAAGTCATTCGTGAGAGTGATTTCTGTAGTTTCTAAAGATTGGTGGCTTGTTGCAAGGGTCCAGTCGTCAGCATATCCAAACTTCCGAGATTCGGTTTCAGGCATGTCAGCAATATAGAGGCTGAATAGTAAAGGGGCAAGGACAGAACCCTGTGGAAGACCATTGTTAAGTTTCATCTGTCTACTCGTCTCCTTTCCCATTATAACCTGGAAGGCTCTGTTGGTCAGCATGTTGTCAATGAGGTTAATTATCTTTCTGCAGGGGATAATGCGGGCCAGTTTATATATTAATCCCTGTCTCCAAACAGTATCATATGCTGCTGTTAGATCTATAAATACTGTTGCTGTCTTTTGTTTCTTTTGAAAACTAGCTTCTATAAAATTTGTTAATGACAGCACTTGGTCCGTACAGCTTCGATGAGGGCGGAAGCCAGCTTGTTCAATGGGGACAGTTTCTAGTATCCTGTGACTAATTCTGTTGAGGAGAAGCTTTTCTAATAGTTTATATACCATGCTGAGTAGAGCTATGGGGCGGTAGTTTTCTGGCTTATCGTTTGATTTGCCCGGTTTCGGAATTGCAATTATCTTTGTTTGCTTAAGTGAGAAAGGAATGCTACCTGACTGAAGTATATCATTAAAGAACATAGCAAGCCACTGTTTCGTGTATGCACCACTGTGTATCAAGAACTCTGGATGGATACCATCAAAGCCAGGTGCTTTACCTAATTTCATTTCTTTCAGCGCATGTGTGATTTCAGAAATCTATTCAGAAAAGTATTCTTGCTGAATATTCGGAGTTCGTTCTGTTCATTTGTTTTAATGCCCTTAAGTCTCTTTTCACGTTGGTAGTATGTGTTCGATCTCGTGGAGCTCTGGATAGAGATACTATATGGGAGGCAACCTTGTTAGGAGACATTTTAGACTCTCTGGATTCCAGCTGGCTGTATCCAGCTATTCCGTCTAGCTGTATCGATGTTGTGTAAAAGCTCATCGGCTATTTCTCCGTCACCACTTTCGAGAAACTTCGTGTATAAGTCTTCACATGTTTCAGTCCATCCAGGCACATATTCTTTGCCATACCCCCTAGGGATGGTTTTCTTGGCAGTGCTTATTACTGCGCCCACAAACCTCTCATAATGTTTGCTGGTTGGAGGGACCCAGCTCAAGGTCCGGTCTAGTTGTTCAGAGAACTTCTTCCAGGTTCCATATCTCGGTCCATATCTCGGTATTTTTGATATTTTAGTACATCTCCCAGATAGGGGTTCCATATAGGAGGGTCGATTGTACTACTTGCAAGTACATTCTTCGTTTTTGGCTACTTGGGCCTCCTATATTCGGCATGATCCTTTGTAGGGCTGCCGTTCTTGCTTCTGCCCTCTGGACTACATTTGTCAGGTGTTTCGTGAACCTTAGACCTGTGTCGATGTATATGCCTGAAAACTCAACTCAGGTCTTTGTCGAGGTCCTTTCAATATGACCACTTCCGTTTTGTTTCCGGCTAGTTCCAGATCATTTGTAGCCATCCAGCTATTGACCATTCTGCAGCACCTGTTTACTTTGTCTTCGATTTCCCGGTTCATGTCAGTCATCACTAATATCGCCAAATCATCTGCGTAGGCAATAGCTAGAGTATCTCTGCCATAGTCAATTTCTAACACCCCGTTATATAATATGTTCCAGAGTGTTGGACCTAATACGGAACCTTGCGGTACACCGGCTGTCAGCTTTTGGTCTGTATTTTTTGCCACTGTGACGTATCTATTTGTAAGGTACCTTTTAATGATATTGATAAGGTATCCTGACACTAGTGCTGATTCCAGTTTAGTTATGATGTGTGCCCAGTTGGCAGAGTTAAAGGCATTTTTCACATCAAACATAACTAGTACGGCCCATCTTTTCCTCGTGTTCTTTACAGCGTCAGTTAGATGTTAAACTCTTCTTACCTACCATATCCCTCTTTGTATTTTAACTAGAAGATTTATGAAGGAACGAATCTCTTTGTTTTTTTATAACCTACCGAAATAATTTATATAGTTTTTTTGTTAGATGCATAGTTTTTAAGGTATTAGCAAAAATCCGTCCGAAAAGGTGTCATTTTTCAATGAAAATTGCCAATTTTCAACCACAAATAACTCAAAAAGTAGGTATTGACTTTTCAAAAAATAATTATAGAACAGTTTTTGCTGAAAATTAGGTTCTCTGGCCTCTTCCGTGGCTATTTTAACCAAAACATTTTTCACCTCCGAGTAGGGGTGGGAACAACCCCAAGATAAAAGCGTACATCAGCATATGGTAGACTTTGTTTCTTGAGCTATTCCCTACTTACTGTGAAAATATCAAGTAAATCGATGTAGTAGGATGGAATTCGGAGCCAAACACCCTCATTGACTGCACTAAATTCATAGATCTCAAATATGTAAATGGAAAATTTGATATAGAGTTCAATGATGAGCTTAATAGTTATATTATGGAATATTATGGAATACTTATATTATGGAATAGACATTCTGTCATTTGTAACAAGAAATATTAATTCTGGTTCATCCTACCAATCAAAAAGTAATTCTTACATATTTGGAATAATATCCTATAATTATTCATCATGGCCTCTAGAATGATTAAACCAAGAACTACCTCTAAGTAAAAGGGGGATAAAGAAGGCGTCATTTTAGAAATAGAGCATCACCCTTCGAACCTCTTTCGAGACAAATAAAACCGCTTTTATTAAAATACCATTACATTCGAGCGCCATTAGTACAAATAAAGCCAAATCCAGCCATTGGGGATATTCGGAAGGGGGACTGGACAGGGCCTAATGGTATTAAGGCCACTTTACCACGAATGAGGTTTTAATAGTTGCTGGTGAATGATTTTCGTGGTAGTAACGTTTTACACAGGGGCGCTCACTCAGGGTATTAATTTTAATATATTAAGTAGTAAGTATGACTATAGTGTACAAGTAACGTACTCTTTTTTTGTCATTGTCGTTAGTATTTGGTCTATATCTTAATTCATATTTTCAACTTACTTTATACTATATACTTTTACAAGACCTAATGAATCAATAAGTTTAGCAGATGAACAACAGGGTTTTCTTACTGGAAGATCGTGTACAGATGCCATATTCGTCATAAAGCAAATTACTGAAAAATCACTAGAGTATAATAGACCAGCAGTTCTATGTCTGATTGACTTAAAGAAAGCATTTGACAGAGTAAGACTTAAAGATGTAATCCATCTTTTGTATAATAGAGAAGTCCTTCTAGATATCATAAAAACTATTGAAAACATCTACCAAAACAACAAAATGGAAGTCAGAATAGATGGACAACTTACAGAACCTATAGATATAGGCAGCGGAATAAGACAGGGAGACTCATTGACTCATATGCTCTTCAATTTAATCATGGATGAAATCATTGAAAACGTCAACAAAGGACGAGGGATATAGAATTTGAAACAAAGAAGTAAAAATACACTGCTACGCAGATGACTCAATATTGATAGCCCAAGATGAAGATAGTCTGCAAAGATTAGTCCACAGATTTAACATACGAGCAAAAGAATTCCAAATGACAATTTTATCTCAGAAAATCAAAACAATAGTAATCAGTATAAAACCAATCAGATGTGATAACCAAACTTGATTAAAATATATAGATTTGTCAGAAAATATAACTGATTACTGATCTTAACTGGTAGGCTAATGTTGAGATCTATTAATATAGATCTGGAAACAGGCGATGGTTAAGTTTTAGCCTGGTTATCAACGAGGAATGTACTTTATTAAAGTTGTAATTAAATTAGGAATAATTCTTAGTAGAATGGACGAACAGAAAAGTACTGGTTTCTTAGTGTTTTCTGAATCTATTTTTTCTTAATCTAAATCTTTCCATCAGCATCAATAAATAATGACACATCAAGCTAGTGCTTTCTATATGGGAGTAGCCTCTCCTGTAAATTCAGAACAACAATCAGGAATGAAATACTTAATTTTCAGCGTAATTGTTATTTTCAGCACTTTGATCAGTTTTAGATCCATCTGTATAAATTTATTATTGTTAAGTCTTCCCCTTATTTGCTTAGTATGGATTTAAATAGATTAGTTAAAATTAAAAGTCTAAGTAAGGAGGCGATATAATTGTTGGTTTGTCTAACAGAACTTCGAGCTTTTGTTGATAAAAAGGAAATTTTGTAACTATAAAATACACGATTGGTATGGGTATGAATTCGTGTCAATAAAAGATTTTGTAAGAGCAGGAGAATTTTTTAGCCTCCATTAAGAATTTGTTAAATTTTCTGTCAAAAGTGAACCTACTTTGTGAAGCATTCTACTTCTTCTAAAGGTATCTATCTTCTAGTGATGAACATGAACTCAACTTATTTTATTCAGAGCAGCTCGAAATAGACCTTCTTTAAGTGCCCTCTCCTCAATGGAGGTTGGGTACTACGATTGCAAACAATTCTCTGTCTTCAGCTGGTCTTATTAGCTGTTCAAAATTTAGCCCTGTCCATTGTCGGATGATTATGAGCCATAATAGTCTTTTCCTTCCTAGTTCTCTCTTTCCCTCGATCTTTCCTTTTACTATAAGTTGAGCATATTGGTAGGAAGTAGTTGCTTAAACTAGGAGTTGCTAGGAGTAAACCTAGGTGGTGTTAAGATATCTAACTTGCGCTTCGCAGACGACACTACACTTCTAGCCTCTACTCCAGAAGAAATTATTGAATTATTAAAAAAACTCGAGGAAGAAAGTGCTAAATTTGGACTCATGGTTAACTACAACAAAACCAAAATCATGGTTATTGATCGCCAACAACAGTTTCCTGAAACCCAAACTATTGCGGGATGCGAGGTAGTCTCATCTATGATAGATCTTGGAGCTCTAGTTAACAACACAGGCAGTTGTGAACCCGAAATTAGAAGACGCATTCAACTAGCAAGAGCAGCAATGAGTGAACTAAACGGGGTCTGGCGTGATCGTCACATTACTATGACAAACAAAAAGAGACTCGTTTCAACTCTGGTCTTTTCCATATTTTACTATGCATGCGAGACATGGACAGTCAAAGAATCAGATAGACGACGTATAGACGCCTTTGAAATGTGGACATGGAGACGCCTGCTTCGAATTCCATGGACGGCTCGCCTTACAAATGTCTCGGTTCTGGATGAAATTAAACCGGATCAGCGTCTCTCCAGTACCGTTTACTCTAGAATTTTAAAGTTCTTTGGTCATATCCATCGGAGTGATCACAAAATGGAGCGGTTGGTGGTCCAAGGAAGGCCTCAGACTCAACGCCAACGCGGAAGATCTCCACAGCGATGGGCGGACATTACTAAAAAGCTTCTCAACAAACAGTATACTGAGGCAATACATGTAACTGATGACCGCGACCAGTGGAAAAATATTATCAATCAAACTGTCCGAGCTGCTGAAGCCCAATTATGAACCACAACACATCTACTAAGATGTTAATGACTATGATGATGAGTTGCTTAAAATTAGTCAGTTTATCCATTTCAGGACTTATTTTGAACATATATTTTTTCACCCCTGAGAAGGGTGTACAGTAAGGGAAACGACAATAAATATTTTTCAATGTTCCTTTCAATCCGTCAACTACATAAATATTTCCGTATATACCAGTAAAGTAAATAAAAATAAAACTATTATTAGATATCACACCTAAGCAAAAATGTTAGGTCTGGATCCCGCGTACGAAAAAAAAGTTGATTAATAGCAAGCTGAAAATTTGTTAATAGCTTAAGGGTGTCTAGTCGGATACACTTTGATATATGGGAACACTGGAACAGGGGCAGTTTTAATTGTGGAACAGGTTAAAAATTTGGAACAGTCAGACCACGAAAACGGCACATTTTTCTTGTCCGACAGAATAGACTTAAACTCTCCGAACAGAGATTAAACTCTCATGCCAAAATCAGACTGCTATTTATCACCAAATGGGCGTTTTAATGAGTGGAACATGTAGAATATTTCAAATGACAGGTGATAAATAGCAGTCTGAATTTTGCATGAGAGTTTAATCCCTGTTCTGAGAGTTTAAGTCTATTTTGTCGGACAAAATAAATGTGCCATTTTCGTGGTCTGACCGTTCCAAATTTTTAACCCGTTCCACAATTAAAACTGCCTCTGTTCCAGTGTTCCCATATATCAAAGTTTATCCGACTAGATACCCTTAAGCTATTAACCAATTTTCAGCTTGCTATTAATCAACTTTTTTTTCGTACGCGGGATCCAGACTAGTGATGTTGAAAAAGTATCTATTCGTTACAAAGTACTCGTTACTTACGAATACGGAAAGTAACGATTACTATACAGAGAGGCAAATCGTTACTTTGATTACTCTGATTACTTCGTACCAATCGTATCAGAGCGAGTAACGACTATTGTATCTATTTTGATTACTTTGATTACTCTGATTACTTCGTACTTCGTGAAGGTCGTTATTATATCGGAATCCCTATACAAAATACCTACCTACTGAGAAATACGATTCTCCATATGATTACCGGTACTCAAATACAAAAGTAATCGTAGTAATCAAATCATTTTTATCTCTTAAACATATCGTTGAAGGTCGTTGTTATATCGGAATACCTATACAGACCTACCTACTGAGAAATACGATTCTCGATATGATTACCGGTACTCAAATACAAAAGTAATCATAGTAATCAAAGTAACTAATACTGTAAATGATTACTTTATACAAAATACCTACCTACTGAGAAATACGATTTTCGATATGATTACCGGTACTCAAATATAAAAGTAACAAAAGTAATCATAGTAATCAAAGTAACGAATATGTAAATGATTACTTTATACAAAAGTAACGATTTGTAACGGATACTCGAAAGTAACTATAATCAACATCACTAATCCAGACCTATGTAGAAAGTTATGCAATATGATTCATATTTTCATATCCCGTTCAAGTTCAACCATGAAACATGAAATAGGAAGTATAAATAATGGTTTAGCTTACTAATCAAAAAAAAATTACATGACCTGCCTCATATATTTATGCATTTAACGCATGTATTTAAATCAATGAATCGTTTAGACAAGGCGAAAGCGGCGGGTTCGTTGGAACAAATATTCCCATAAGATATTTTTGCATAATCACATTTGTATTACACCCCAGAATAAGGTTCAAGAAGTCGCCCACGAAAAAAGTGGTCCAAATTTTTTTTAACAATTTTTTTAATCAAATTGCAAAAATTATTATTTTTGGTCTGGACAATTTTTTTAGGTTTTTTAGACCATTCTGGACAAAAAAGGTCTCTCGTAATTTTTCTCTAAAGTTGATGGTTTTCGAGTTATAAGCAATTTAAAATTTGAAAAACGCAAAAATGGCCATTTTTAAGACTTAATTACTCGGTTAAAAATTATTATTATGAAAGTCAGACAGTGACTAAATCAAAGTTTAAAGCCCCCCCTACATGGTCCTGAAGAAATTTGTGTCATTAATGTATTACTAAGCTGTTATATTTAATTATTAACAATAAGCCGTAAGAGCGTATTGACGCGGCTGTAAATGTGAGTGCGAATAAGATGCCCCATTGGACTGCCGGAATGACGTCTCTCTCGCACTCACCATAGACGGCCGCCTAATACGTGCTGGCGCTCATTATTATTACTTAAAAAGAACAGCTTAGTAATAAAATTATGACAAAAATTTCTTCAGGATCTTGTAGGAGGGTCTTTAAACTTTGATTTAGTCACTTTCTGATTTTCATAATAATAAATTTTAACCAATTTATTAAGCCTTCAAAATCGCCATTTTTCGTTTTTTTCAATTGTAAATTGTTTATAACTCGCAAACGATCAACTTTAGAGAAAAATTACAAGAGGGACGAATGGTCCAAAAAACCAAAAAAAATTTTGCGGGCCAAAAATATTGATTTTTGCAATTTGATTATTAAAAAATTTGTTAAAAAAAATTGGACCACTTTTCACGTGGGCGACTTCTTGAACCTTATTCTGGGATGTCTCACGAATGTGATTATGCAAAAAAATCTCATGGGAATATTTTTCCTAACGAACCCGCCGGTTTCGCCTTGTCTAATTAGCTCGTATAATGTTTTAAAAGATTCTAATTTTATTTAAACAACTTTCGTTTAATAATATTATAATTAAAAAAAAATGTAATTTATATATCAAGCTGCATAATGATTAAATATACACATATAAAAGGTAGATCAATGTAACTCACTTTGTCTTTATCCCTCTCATTGGTTCGTGGCTGCTCCTGGAAACTGGGCGTCGACTCTCAGCAGTTCCGTAGACCTAGTCACTTCTCGTCGTATTTGTCTTTCCAGCTGCCTTCTCCATCTTCTACACATCAACCATGCGGCGAATATGAAGACCAGGGCAAACGCTACTATTCTCAATATTTCTGGGATGGATATATCGTAACCCTTTTCTTTAGTAGCTGTGGTGCCTCCGCTGTTTCCCGCCTGATTTATAAATATTTGTTCTTCCTTCTCCTTATTTTGGTTGTTACCCATAACTATTTCTTCATCTTATGTCCTGTCCTGTCGTCTCAGATGTCCAGGTTCAAAGGGCTTAGGGTCGCCATGTCTTGTTGGGTCCTTAAGGGACGGAAAGGGAGCCAACTATCGGAACTAGGGAAACACTGACTCTAACTTATACTTTTATTTAAAGGTTTCCAACATCCATAATCGTAAGGTTAGGAAGATGTTGTTTCGTGGGGTAGTTGTTCAGACCCCCATCTAATTATGAAATAATAATCCATCTATTTTAGCCCTCTTCGGGCTTTTATATCAATCTTTATTTTGGACTTTGAAAGTAAACGGTACGTGAGTATCGTTACTTAATAGCTAGGTTACCTAAACAAACTCCATCAATCAACCTTCGCTTTGTTTGTGATTAAAGAAACAACATCTTCTGTAGCGACCTAATTATTCTTAAATTATATACATATTTTGGATACATATTATATTATACAGTAAGGGTTTTTTCCCTTACTGTACAAGGGGTGAAACTTATCCCTATGGCAAAAGCACACATTGGTATAATATCACTTTTATCAATTTATCTTTGACATGTTACCTACGTGTATGTCAAATTTCATGTCAATTCAAGCGGTTCTTTAAAGTTTGGAGCAAAAACCGTGATTAAATGTAGTAGGTATTAGTACCTACATAGGTATCCCACAATACAATACACAATGTTTTGTTCATTTAAATAATATATTTCCAATTTTTATTCACCAGAAAACAGAATTAATGACGCAGCAAAAATACTTTTCTATAAAGTTATTTTTTCAAAAGAGAAAACATAAATCAAACAAACTAATATTTTACCAGATCTTAAATAAATAATGTAAATGTGTTTTATATGACAAACCACATTAAACTAGCATGAAACGATAATGGTAGTCTAAACAGAGAACTTCGGTTTGTTTAAGTATTTACCGAGTTATTATGGATATTGTAGATTATTTATTCATAAACGAAAAACATTGAATTATTGATGGCTTCCTATGACAAATTGGTGTAAATTAGTACTTAAAAGCCACCTAGATTCAGGTACAAGTTCGATGGATAATCGATCAAATTGTTTTTGTGATAGATATAGAACTTTAAAAATTGTATGTATCAATTACTTACTATTGAAAAATAGTTTTACTTTCTATTTTTCGATAACAAGGGTAACATTTTTTACCTATGAACTCATAGGTAAACTCTCAAATCGTCTGATAAGTCACCTCCTTTGAACTGAAGAACATGTTTTTCTAGTTATTAAACAGGGTGTCCAGAAACTCTCCCGACAAACGAAGACCGGAAATTCCTCAGATAATTTTAAGATAATTTAACCCTATGATTAGCATGTAGAGCTGGCAAAGAACACTGATGATGCTCTCTTTAGAGCGAAAACGTTCTGTTTTTTAATGTAGCCCTTTATTGGGGTTTTAAAATAAATATACCTTTTACACAGGAAGATTATTGTCTTCAATTTTTGTAATTAATGGTATACAGCCAGTTCAGGAAATTTTTTCCTTATGGATATTAACCCAATTCATCTAATCCGAAAAGGCTTCCTAAGGGAGCTAGAGCTCTTTGAAGATGGCGTCTTGTAATTAGTTTTTTTAAAATAGCTCCAGAACGCTTCTATTTTGAAAAACGAAAACGGGTACTGCTGCTACTCCTATTTATTTACTCCAGATAAATCGACTCTATCAATTGCGAATTTCTAGTTCCGGTCATAGGCGTCCGTTTTGGGTAGGGCAACGGTTTTTTTATCGCATAACTTTTTGTCTTTAACTTTTAAGTATTCTTGACACTGGATTATTAAATTCTATGGTATTCTATTACTAGAAGATACTCTTACTTTAAGTCGGTAGGATGCACGGTTTGCTAGAAAAATCGATTTGAAAAGTTTTCGTTTTTTGAATTTAAAAAAAATTTCAAAATAAAACGGTGTATTTTATCAACTTCAAGCAAGAGTAACTTTCAGTACTAGAATACCTCATAATTTAATAATCTAATGTCAAAAATGCTTAAAAATTAAAGACGAAATCGATAAAGCGACAAAATAACCGTTTACCTACCCAAAACAGACGCCTATGACCGATACTAGAAATTCGCAATTAATAAAATCAATTCATCTATGGAAGATAAATAAACGTACCATTTTTCGTTTTTTTAATAGTTTTTTTTGAAATTTTTTTTCAAATTCAAAAAACAAAAAATGTTCAATTTGATTTTTCTAGAAAACGGTGAATCATACCGATTTAAAGCAAGAATACCTTTTAGTACTAGAATACTTCAGAGTTTAATAATACAGTGTCAAAAATACTTAAAGGTTAACGACAAAAAAGTTATGGAATAAAATAACCGTTGCTCTACCCAAATAGGACGCCTATTACCAATACTAGAAATTCGCAATTGATGGAATCGGTTTATCTCTGGAAGATATATAGGCCAGTTTTCCTTTTTCTAAATAGAAGCGTTCTGGAACCATTTTAAAAAACTAATTACAAGACGCCATATATAAAGAGCTTCCCTTAGGAAGCATTTTCGGACTTGATGAATTGGGTTAAATTATCTAAAGAATCTCCGGTCTTCGTTTGTCGAAAAAGTTTCTTGACACTCTGTATAGTCTCTTCTGATTTTGGAACATATAATAATCGGTGGGAGCCAAATCAGGAGAATAAACTGCATGAGAAAGGAATTCAAAGCTTAATTCAAGAATTTTTGCCATTGCCATAACACTCATTTGAGTCAGTGCATTATCTTGAAGAAACAATACTTTTTTCTTCTGTATATCGACCCGTTTCTCGTTGAGTTCCTGTTTCAGTTTGGCTAATATTGGCTGTTGATAGTTTTGACTTTTTCAAGATAGTCAATTAGAATTTTGAATTTGCAATCCCAAAATACAGTGATCATGACCTTTAAGACCAATTGTTCGACTCTTTGCCACTGGAGCACTTTTGTCGGCTTCAATCCACCGCCATTAATAATTCTCCCCTTTGGTGGGTAGTAGTGGATCCAGATTTCATCAAATGGTTAGCAAACGATGCAAAAGTGCTCAATGTCTTGAGGTATTTGGCTGGAATAAACATTTCCTGACCATATTGCCCTAATTGCTTTATTTCTTGTAATGCTACGATCTAGAAGTTAAATTTCCAAGTTCAAGTTCAAGTTCGAAGTTCAAGTACTTACCATTTCTTTTAATGTTCCTTCTTTGTAGCTTCCTCTTATATCCCATGTTATGTGAAAATACCCATACTGGTGGCAATAGTTATTTATGTACCAAGTCAGTAAAGTTACTCTTTATCGAACGAGTCTGATATTATGAGCCGAGCGAGCGTAGCGAGCAAGGCTAATAACAGACGAGTTCGATAAAGAATCTTTACTGACGTGGTGCATACAAAATTTTATCGCATTTTATATTGGTTTTAACACTTGGGTACTTACAATTTAAAATTTAAGAACTTTTTAAATTTTAAACGTCATAATAATTTCATGACAGTGATGACAGATAACTTTTGCAAGATGGTTGCTTTCGATGTTATCAATATTGAATAATTACTAAATCGGTAAGTTTTAATTTATTTTATATAAATATAATTGCAAAGTACTACATAATTTCACTTTTTGACATAAATTTAATTGATAATATCGCAAATTGTGTACAATATTTTTAAATAACTAAAGTAAATAAATTGTAAGTTACTCAAATGAATAATCGATTACTGCCATCGACCACTTACATTCAACCTCGATTAATCGCGGAGGTAAAGTAAAATTCTTCTTTCGGTACAATAAAGTGTTACTTTACTGCCGCAAATGAGGGCAAATGAGTACAATAATGAATGACTTTAGTGACGGTTGGCGATAAAATATATTTTTGTCGCCTCTGGATATACGTAGGTACTTACTGAAGTTGTAGTCGTTTTGCTGTTTACAGCAGTGCAATCGCTCGGTAGATTTGAGACTGATCATTTGCCTTTCCTGATTTTAATAGGGCTACAAGTTAGGCCTTTTTAAGTAACCGGGCAACTTTTACTGATTTTAAAATATATTTGTAGAAATAAGTCAGCCATTTCCTAGCATATTTGATACAGTGAAGTAAAAATTGTGGACGGATTTTATCGAAATCGGGTGCCATTCCAGACTTAATTTCTGATATTGCTGAGGTAACTTATTCTGGAGTAAACTCGTCAGAGTATTCAAATGTAGGTGGGCATGCAGATTTCAGTATTTTTAGTTGTTGTTTTATGTTTGTGATGTGGTTACGTTCTCTAGCTAGGTGCCCTGAGGTTGCTATAATGTGGGACTGTGGGAGGCCAATCTTGGCAACTGTTGAAAATTTGTCGCCAGTTAGATGTCTGCTACTACCAAGTTTTCTAAGTAAGGAGCTTGCTTGATTTACTTAAGTCTAGTTATTCGACAGTCTCCATCTATTTTGGTCATCTGGCTGCATCCAAACTACGCAATTTCTGTCATGGTTTTCATTTTCATTGTATTCTTGATACAATTTATCACACTTTTCGTCTCATCCCGGGACATACAATCACTTTACAATATCTGAGTATAGTTTTCTTCAATCAATTAAAATTCAATTCAATTTCTGAGTATATCTTCTTCTATATCTGAGTATAAGAGAGCCGCACCAACAAATCTCATGTAGTTTTCTCGTGTTGGGGTTATCTATCCCAGACGTTTGTCCAATCTCTCAGCAAAAGTCGCCCAGTGTGTTTTTTAAGTTCCACTTAGGTCGAGGGAAAGACGTTATTATTGGTATTTTGATGTTAACTTCTTTTACAAATGGCCTATGTTAGCTATATGGAAAATCTGGGAGTACTGCTCATGAAGCAGCTAGCACAAACATTAATGTATTTAACATTTAAATGATATAGTTTAATTAATGTTGCGTTTAGCAGTGATTTAAAGCCAGCTCTATTTTTATTACTACACTCAAAAAAATTTAGTTCATAATATTGATTAACAGTGATTATTGAATAGTATTCGTTGTAACAACAATTTAATTTTTTGTTTCAACGAACTTTCAGACATTGATCAATGTATTTGGTTATTGTCACAATGATTAAATAATAATTGTGAAAATAACTAGATAATAAGAATACATTAATCAATAACACTCAATTTATTCAGACAATAAGTTAGTTTCGTATATTTAATAAATAATGGTAATTCTGACAGAAAAGCACTTTCTTGATTTCGTGAAATAATATATAATAAGAGATAATAAGATAATAAGATGATAAGCAATTACCTTGGTTTATCGTGACAATGTACTGATTTCATTAAAACAATGTACAAATGTTGTTAATATAGAGTAATATTTGATTATTCCATAGATGTAAACTGATTTTTGTGACAACGGATGCATTAATCAATCTACTACTATGTTTAATAACCACAGTCAACGCGTTCATGGTAACAATAAACGAAGTTGTTGAAACAATAAATGTTTTGCTTGACCATTTGAAATGTAACGGCTTTTCCTTATCGTTCTTTTTTAAACCATGCTGTTACCTCTGCCGAAGTGCCGAATAATTTCATTTCGTTTCCAAGTGTAGTCCGTACTGGAAGGAAGTTTGCGTGTGTCTAATATCGTATTCATTTTTTTCGAATCCTGAGAAAACTAATTAGTATTTTTGAAAAATTTAAAGCAGAATAAAATATTACAGTATTATCCAGGGTCTGAAGTCCCTGAGAATGGAGAAGTCCCCTATAATGATTATTTTAATAAGTCACAGGTGTGAAAAAGAGAAAATTTAGTATGTTTTTTAATTTCAAATATACCATTCAAAAAAAACTTTTTGTTTATTCTAAGGAACTTTCAGCCCTCGGTAATAATGTAATCTTTTATTCTGAGTTTAAATTTTTCAAAAATACTTATTAGTTTTCTCAGGACTCCAAAAAAAGTGAATGCGTTTAAAAAGAATTCGACCAAAATTTTGCACCTGCGCTCTCCAAAAGGATTAAAGTGTTATACATTTTTGGAATCACTATTTAAAACGCTTCTTTTAAATGAGCTATCATAGGATGTACTTTCCCATTTAAAAATACTAAAGTTGTGGCTGTCACCTGAAGAGGGATCGCGTAAAGTTCGAAACATTTATGTTATAATATAGGTACTTTGATTATTTTAAAAATCGACCTGTTCGAGCGTTTTGCTCATGTGCTAAAAATAGATAAGTTAAGGAGGAGGCAACAGTTTTTCCAGCTCAGTGTGTAAGTGAAATCATAATATGAGAAATCACACAGTGTAAAGTCCATTAGGTTTAGGACAAAAAAGGGGATTTGCAAAATTATTATTAATCAATTAATATCATACAGTGTTGTAGGAATGAACGAAACTGATTGTAGGGATGAATAGAATTGCTTGTAAGAATAACCGTATTTATTGTGGGAATGATCGGAATTCATTGTAAGAATAAACGGAAATAATTGTAGAAATAAACGAAATACGTTAGGAGAAATAACACTGTTATTGACAACGAATAGTCTTCGTCGGTCAATTAACGAAAATAATGAATTGATATACATCGTTTTGTTGTTCCAATAAAACCAAGAATTGGACAAATTTTAAGTATTGCTTTTGTTGTCTGAATTAACATTTTTATTAATATTACGTAGGTACCTTTTTCGTTGACTGTAGTATTTTCTTTTCACTCATAAACCTAATATATAGTTATTTTCCTAACAAGTGCAGAAAGTCATTCTTTTCCGCACGCGACTGCAGTTTGCCGAACGACGCTAAGCGGGAGTTCGGCAAGCAGTCGAGTGCGGAAAAGAGAATTTCTGCAAGAGTTAGGAACAATATTTTTTCTAAGAGTCTTAAAAAAATTACCAAATCCTAATCAATAAATTTAATTAATATAAAAATATATACACAAGTTAACTCTTTGACAAGGTTGTCAAAACCAAACTTTCAATTTAATTAGTTAGCATGACGACGATCTTGGTTTCCATGACGATGATTCAAAACGACTGTTATTGTCTACCGATTTGACTTTCGAATATTATGTCAAAATAATTTTATTTCATCGAATTGTCGCGTTAATTTCATTAAACCAGGAACACAATAAGATATATTTGAAATAAATTAGTAAATAATATCTAAATATTAGTTTATTGCATGTATTATAATTACTTTAAGGCCATATTAACATATCTAAATTAACACGCGTGCGGAAAAGTAAAAACCGCGTGCGGAAAAGTAACACGCGTGCGGAAAAGTAACACGCGTGCGGAAAAGTGAAACATTCTAAACTAAAATGCGTTCGCGAAAGTAGACATTTTTGCGCGCTCGTAGAAAAAATATTTATTAATTAAAAATATTAGAAATTCATCATAAACGTAAAAGTCCACAAGAAAATAGCTGGCCAACAATATTTTCATTTTATAGTATTAATCAATTACACAATTATATTATTGTATTAACGCCCTCACAAAATATAACCATTGTCATAAATAGCAACACTAATGCAAAAATAAAATTGCTCTTATTGTAGGACAATATCTGTCAGCAATTAAGACAGCATTACTAAACATCACTTACGGAGATCACAAATGGCTCTAAACCTCTTCAAGAATATTTCTTTTGTCGTTCTTTGTAGCAGTATAAGAGCGCTTCTGGTTTTGAAATACCTGAGCAGCATGTTTATCCACTGATTTATTGCGGAATATTTTTAACCAGTTCTGCGGTACCCATAATCTTTGAGAGCCAACGTCAAGATTAATATGAGGTCCTTAATTTTATTCATTTATGTGAGTTTTAATGAGAAATAATGCAAAAAATACAAGACCTAGTTGATGTTGAAGAGTTTACTTCTCTTATCTGCGGAATATATTATATATTTTATAAAAGTGAAAATTCTCGTGCCATGGATCGGATTTTGATGCTTTTTAAAACAATATTTTGGATATTTTTGAGAATTTGCGGAAAATAATTGCAATTTCAAGTAAATCTCAAAACATTATAACGTGGAGCCAACATAAAAATAAATATACATATTGTTATATTTCTATTTGATATAAAAATTAAAATTTGATAATTATAAACAAAATTCACTTTAATATAAAATATTTTTAATTTTCTCAACCTCGGGCATATAAATTTAGAACGACCTGTATACAACAAATTGTTATATTTAATTTTAAGAAGTGATTAGAATAAGCGTACGAAACTCGGAACAATGTGCTTAGATAAACAAAGTGAATGACGCTTACCATTATCGTTCTTCTCGGAAGGTCGATCATTAGCCTATGCTAAATAAAACTCAGTGAAATAGATGATAGTTCATTATCGTTTTTCGCGGAAGGTTTCGATCATTAGCCTATGCTAAATAAGACTCATTTGAAAGAGAGAATAGGTCATTAAAATTTGTAAATAGTTAGAAAGTATTTTAGAATGGGAATTAAATATTTTCTTTTGAAATCCATTAAGCATATTTAGAAAGATTAAAAATTGGTTTTGAGGAATATTACGAATGAGAGTTGGTGGTGGAAGATTGATTTGTGAATCTGGAAGGGATATTTAGAAAGTAGGGGAATGGATGAGAAAGTGAGATCAGAATGTTTTGAGCTGTCGAGAAGTGAAGTCGAGTAGTAGACGGTAGTGTACGGAGAGTGAGAAAGCCGGTAGTTCCGTGAGTGTGGAGTATCTATCGTGGAACGAGAAGTAGGCCAGGTCGAGAGTAAAAGAACCTCCTTGAGCCAAGAGTGTCCCGGTAGCTGATAGCAGTTTCGAAAAAGGTAGAACACAGCATCACGACAAAAGCAGGAACGAGAGCTATTCGAGCTAGTTTTTCAAAGGAGAACATTACTGGAAGCCAGGACGAGGTTTGATCGCAGCCAAGGATAGCAGGAAACGGGTCTTGTGTGAGGACATTTTCAGTTCACCAGGAAAAGGTCAGTCTCATTTGTTTGGACATGAATGTATGGGTTTTTCGTATTAAATTCCACATAAAAAAATTGAATAACATAATCAATAATATCAGAAAAGCTTCATCAAAGTTAAATAGAGTTGTTCCTAATAACTCCTAATAGTTAAATGTTAATAAAAACTTTCAATTGAAAACCAAAAGGAAATAAGATTCCCATTTGTAAATGTTATGTTTAAGAATAATAAGAAATAGCAAATATTAAGCATTGATTGCCTTTTAAATAAAATAAAAAATATTTTGATTATAATTGTAACCCATATGTGTATTTTTTTTACTCTTTTCTTTTCTATCCCGATTAGGAACCATTAAGAAATATTTAGAAGCCACGAAAGTAAGTAATTAATTTATAATTCGCCCTGAGATTGAAAACATATTCATATGTGATCTGGTTAATTAATTAGATTAGTATTAATACATTGATTAAATTAAGTGACATATAAGAATATTATCTCATATCACTAATCAAGATCACATCAACTGTCGTCCAACGTGGAAAGCATTGTAAAGTATTTCTAGTGGCAAATTTGAAGGATAGAAAGAGTAAAGCCGGTATTTGAAAATTTATATGCCTGTGGTAAAAAGTGAGATACTTACATTTGATAACATAAAATTTTAGATCTCTTTAGGTACAAATTTTACATAACTGATTTAATATTTTATTTTTACGATATTTACATTTGATATATTTATTGACAATTTATAATATTTGGGTAAAAAAAAGTCGTATTGGTAACATACTAGTAAAATTTCATATTTGGCGGGGATAATACTTCTTGAAAACAAATGTCTGTGACAAGAAGCCAAAGCAAGGATAACAAAAAACAAAAAGAACATTCAGACCAAGAAGATATTTTAGACACGACAATCATGGCATCAGAACAGCAAGAATTATCAGGAATAGATAAATTATTACAAATGATGAAACTCCAGTCACAAAGAATGGAACAGAAAATGGATGAAACACAACAAAAACTGGATGACAATCAAAGAGAAACAAAACAAACAATGGAGAAAAATCAGGAAGAAACATCAAAGAAAATGGATAAAGTGGATCAAAAAATGGAGGAAACACAACGAAAAATGGATGAAACACAACAAAAATTGGATCAAAAAATGGATGAAACAAAAAGAATAATGCAAGAAAATCAGAAGGAAACAAAACAAGCCATAGAAGAGAACAACAAGAAAATGGAGGAACGCATAGAAAAGTATGAAATGAAAATTCAAGATAAAATAAAGGAGTTAACGAATGGCCAGAAAAAGGAACTAGAAAATTTGGAAAATAAGTTGGAAAATGCTATTCAAGTAGACAGAGAAGAAGTGGAAAAAAGAATCACAGAAATAGAAAAACAAGTCACCGAAAACCGGACGCAACAAAATGTCGGAGAAAGAAGAGAAATGGTTATACATAGCACAGATGACGTGAAGATAAGGTTTGGCGGGGATGTAAGAAGATTACACCCAGTGCCGTTCATAAATAGCCTGAAAAAGAAAATACAGCACATCGGAAATTTCGAAACAGCAAAAGAAACTATCAGAAACCATCTCAAAAATGAAGCAAGCCTATGGTTCGATTGCAAAGAAGAAGAATTTGACAGTTGGCAACAATTTGAACAAAAATTTTTGAATTATTTCTGGGGAAAAGTCCAACAATTGGAAATTAACAAGGAATTGCAAAATGGGAAATACAATGATAGGATGGGTATATCAGAAAGGACATATGCATTACAAATTTACTATAACGCAAAACATTTACAATATAATTACTCATCGGAACAATTAGTCGAACTGATTGCAAGACATTTCGAAGAAACGCTGGAAGACCATATCACATTGCAAAACTACAAAGACATAGATAGTTTATGCCAATTCCTACAAATAAGAGAATTACGTGTAAGAGAAACAAAATCAAGAAGGTCGCGAGAAGATTACAGGCCCCGAGAAACACAGGATTACAGAGATAGAAATCAAAATAGGAGGGACTATACAAGACGAGATTTTAATCCCAGAAGGGAAAACGAAAATAGAGACAACGGAAGAGGAAATTATGAACAAAGAAATAGGCAATGGAATGAGGACAGAAATCGAGAATACCAGAATAGAAACACCACACGCTCAAATCAAGAAAACAGAAATAATGGTAGACAAAATGAACAGGGATATCAAGAAAACCGAAACAGATCCGACAGACCAAGAGAAAATAGAAGAGAAGTAAATAATACCCAGACAGATGGATATGACGGAGAGAGACATTATGACGAAAATATAAACAACGATGAGCAACCGGCGTTTTTTCACGACGGCGCTCACTAAAAACCAAAAATCAAACAGGAATCTTTTGTAACCCCAAGGAGTTTATTAAATTGGCAAGAAACAACGAAAAGAAAAATGGAGTTAATTTAAAATTTGTGGATGGATTTATCAACGAGAAACCAATTAAAATTATGATAGACACTGGATCTGAAATAACATTGGTCAACAGAAAACTAATAGAAGAAGTTAACTTAACAAATTTAATTTACAAAATACCTAGGGTAAATTTAGTGGGCGCAAACAAACGGACATTGGCAACTATAAATGAAGGCATACGAGTAATGGTACGACTGGGTAAGAAGATGTATGCACTACAATGTGTAATAATGCCAAACATGTCACATGACATGATAGTAGGAGTTGACGAATTGGCAGAAAAACATGTAGTGATAGATTTTAAAAATAATACGATGAATCTAACAGAAGAAAAAGAAGAAGAACAGGACAAGGAACAGGAGAAACAAAATACGGACGAATCAGGTAAAGAACAAACAGTGGAAATGAATTTGGCAACGAAGCAAGGACAAAGAAGAAAAGGGAGAAAAAGTCAGAAAAAGACAAAAGAAAATGAAACCTGTGGCTCCTCAAAAGAAGAGCTGAGCCCAGAAGAAGAAAATTTGAGAGTATCAGAAACAAAGGAAACCTGGGATTCCTCAAAAGAAGAGACGAGCTCAGGAGAAGAAGAAATAAAGCAAAAAAATGAAAGCGAAAAAGATATGATCGAAACAGTGGCATTTGAAGAGGAGGCATATGAAAACGAGGATGCAGAATACACGATAAAAGTATGTGAAAAATCTGAGGAAAAAGACAGAAGATTAATATGGGAAAAAGGGAAAGACAACATAATAGCCGACACTCTAACACAGGATGAGGACACTGAAAATAAGGAAACAATTACTCTACAGGTGGGACTAATTAGAGTAATACAAGAAGAAGGGGTATAAGACGTAGATTAAAGTAAGGAAATATACAGGGAGTTGGTTTTGCCTCGAGAAAATTTATTTAAAAATGCAGATAAATTTTATCGAATACAAGGCGGGGATTTGTTATATTTCTATTTGATATAAAAATTAAAATTTGATAATTATAAACAAAATTCACTTTAATATAAAATATTTTTAATTTTCTCAACCTCGGGCATATAAATTTAGAACAACCTGTATACAACAAATTGTTATATTTAATTTTAAGAAGTGATTAGAATAAGCGTACGAAACTCGGAACAATGTGCTTAGATAAACAAAGTGAATGACGCGTACCATTATCGTTCTTCTCGGAAGGTCGATCATTAGCCTATGCTAAATAAAACTCAGTGAAATAGATGATAGTTCATTATCGTTTTTCGCGGAAGGTTTCGATCATTAGCCTATGCTAAATAAGACTCATTTGAAAGAGAGAATAGGTCATTAAAATTTGTAAATAGTTAGAAAGTATTTTAGAATGGGAATTAAATATTTTCTTTTGAAATCCATTAAGCATATTTAGAAAGATTAAAAATTGGTTTTGAGGAATATTACGAATGAGAGTTGGTGGTGGAAGATTGATTTGTGAATCTGGAAGGGATATTTAGAAAGTAGGGGAATGGATGAGAAAGTGAGATCAGAATGTTTTGAGCTGTTGAGAAGTGAAGTCGAGTAGTAGACGGTAGTGTACGGAGAGTGAGAAAGCCGGTAGTTCCGTGAGTGTGGAGTATCTATCGTGGAACGAGAAGTAGGCCAGGTCGAGAGTAAAAGAACCTCCTTGAGCCAAGAGTGTCCCGGTAGCTGATAGCAGTTTCGAAAAAGGTAGAACACAGCATCACGACAAAAGCAGGAACGAGAGCTATTCGAGCTAGTTTTTCAAAGGAGAACATTACTGGAAGCCAGGACGAGGTTTGATCGCAGCCAAGGATAGCAGGAAACGGGTCTTGTGGGAGGACATTTTCAGTTCACCAGGAAAAGGTCAGTCTCATTTGTTTGGACATGAATGTATGGGTTTTTCGTATTAAATTCCACATAAATAAATTGAATAACATAATCAATAATATCAGAAAAGCTTCATCAAAGTTAAATAGAGTTGTTCCTAATAACTCCTAATAGTTAAATGTTAATAAAAACTTTCAATTGAAAACCAAAAGGAAATAAGATTCCCATTTGTAAATGTTATGTTTAAGAATAATAAGAAATAGCAAATATTAAGCATTGATTGCCTTTTAAATAAAATAAAAAATATTTTGATTATAATTGTAACCCATATGTGTATTTTTTTTACTCTTTTCTTTTCTATCCCGATTAGGAACCATTAAGAAATATTTAGAAGCCACGAAAGTAAGTAATTAATTTATAATTCGCCCTGAGATTGAAAACATATTGATATGTGATCTGGTTAATTAATTAGATTAGTATTAATACATTGATTAAATTAAGTGACATATAAGAATATTATCTCATATCACTAATCAAGATCACATCAATATATACTTAGATATAGAAATAAACAAATCTCCTTCTCATCTATCCTTTACCCTTCGTAAGGATGTAGTGACGTTATGGTATTCGAGTTATGGTTGCTATCAATTCTCTCTTTTAGGGATGGTGTGCTGCCTCAGACAGAGAGTAACCGGTGGTGCTCTTTATTTGACCTGACCATCGAAATGGCGATCGGCCTCAGGCTCTTCTACCATCTACTTTGCCTTCAACTACTAAGCTCTCCATACTTTCCTTTCTTCTGGCTATGTGTTCAAAATACCTGAATATACAGGGTGTAACAAAAATACAGGTTATAAATTAAATCACATATTCTGGGAACAAAAATAGTTCGAATGAACCTAACTTATAGTAGGGGAGCAAAGTATGCTAAATGTGCAGTCACTCTAGCGCTTTGGGGATTTTTTGGGTTGTGAAGAGTAGGTTCTAAAACCAAAAAAAGTTAAGTAAAGTTTTCCATTTTAGTGGGGACTTTCCATTTTTAAATTAATTTTCCATTTCCAACAATCGTGTTTTTCGATTATAGCGCCATCTATCCATAATTCAAAAAAATGTTTCAAATAAAAGTTACTTATTTTTACTTAAGCAATTCGAATCTGCAATAAGAAATGGGGGTCCTATTTAAAATTCTAAAGTAACCCCCCACCACACATCCGTGGGGGGTCGTGTTTGATGCCGTTCGACAGATTTTTCAAACATATTGAATAAGTATATTTTTCTGTTTTTCGATCTGACTTTCATTTCGCGAAATATCGTGGGATTCGTATTTAAAAATTTTAATTTACCGCCACCCTTCTCCGTGGGCAGTCGTGTTTGGTATCATTCGATAGATTTTTGACAAATATTGAGCACGTATTTTTTAGTTTTTAGATCTATCGTTTATTGTGACTCACCCATTTCCTTACGCCCCGCCCAAATCGTCAGATTTTTGAAATATACACTGTTTTGCATGTACTTAACTTACCTTAATCTTAATCTGACGATTTCGAGTTTTTCTAAGAAGAGATTTTTTTTCGGCCCCGTCCTTAACGAACTCCCCTGTGTTTAAAGCCATTATATGGTAGAGGTACATCTACAGTGTACCAGTGTTCTCCCCATATGATAATCTGACGCGCTCGAGTTACTGCAAAAATCCCCGCTTGGGCTCCCCTACCATTACCTTAGTACAAATATGCACATAAAAAAGTTACACCCCTTTGAAGTTACAAAATTAAAATCGATTTTTTCGAATATACCGAAAACTATTAGGGATTTTTTATTGAAAATGGTAGGAACATCTTAAAGAAAAAGTGCAAATATAGTGAAATTTGTGCACCACATAAAAATTTTATGAGGGTTTTGTTCCAATTAAATTATTACTGCAGTACCATTAGTTAAACACAGTGTTTTTAAAACTTTTTGCCTCTTTGTATTTTTCGAGAAGGCACCTTTTATCGAGATGTGGCTTATTTTTTAATATGGTTAAAAAAATACCTAAAAATGTAAATCATAAATAAATTTTCATATTGTTACAAGTCTCCATAAACGTACTTAACCATATACAAATTGTGGTGGATTTGACAAATATTCAAAATATCTCGATAAAAACTGACTTTTCGAAAAAAGAGGCAAAAAAAATTTAGAAACATTATGTTTAACTAATGGTACTACAATCATAATTTAATTGGAACGTATAAAAAAGTTTGGGGGGTTTAAAAGAACAAAACCCCCATAAAGTTTTTATGGGGTGTCCAAAATATTTGGTATAATTTTTTCTTTAGATGCTACTCCCATAAGAAAGCCACAGGTCCATTTTCAATAAAAAATCTGTAATAGTTTTCGATATATTGGAAAAAAATCGATTTTTATTTTGTAACTTCAAAGGGCTGTAACTTTTTTTATGTGTACATTTGCACTAAGCTAAGTTAGGTTCAATCAAATATTTTTGTTCCCAGAATATGTGACCTGTTTTTTTGTTACACCCTGTATTTTGGTTCATGATTGTGGTAAGCCTGTGGTTTTCTCTAGGCTCTTTTATATAGTAGAGGTGGTCGTTAGTGCCAAAATTTTTCCTAAAACTCTCCTCTTTCCTAGGTTGGAAAAATATAATTTTGTTTTCAGTCTATTTGTTCTTCTTCTGAATAACTTATAGGTGTAGTTTAATATGCAATTCTCGAAGTCTGTTGGATCCCCCTTTTTGTATAAATAATAAAATGGTAAGTCCACTGTGCCATCTAGTAGGTGTTTTACTTTATTGTATGCGTAAATTAAAAGGGTCCTTTATAGTATCTAAAAATCTATCTCCTCCAATCTTTTAAGCTTCTATGACGAAGTTATCTTCTCCCGGAGCTTTATGTCTTTTCATTTCCTCCAGTGTGTTGCTTATTTAGTCTGTTGATATATCAGGCCTCAATTCCGGTCCTTAGTTGACTAATATGTTTCTTGAATTTTCTAACTTTTGTGTCAGTTGCTCGTCATAGTGTTAACTTTTGTATAATTCTGTATACTTCTCTTGTATAATTCTGAAATCTTCTACTACTGTTAGTAATGCATCTCTGTTGTTGATATTTATTACTCCCATCTTGATCTTTTTAATTCCGTTATTTCTTTTTTCCATTGGTTAATTTCCTCCTTAGAACTTCGAAACCCTTGTTACTTTCAATCATTCCCTGGTGTTCATCCACCTTAAAAAATTAATGTTTTATTTCCTTTGCTGCCTTGTTCTAATTTTGTTCCAAATGATTTTTACGATTCCTGTTTTAGCTTCTTAAAATAATTTTTAAAGAGAAGCTTCTGTACTGGTGTTAGTTAATTTTTTTCTAGGTATAGTAAAATTCTGTCGCATAAAAAGCGATCGTCACAGAAGTAGCACCACGAAATATAAAATTCGTGGAAGGGTTCGTTTACGCGCCGAGGGGAGTCCGTTATACAACATGTAAAATTTGTCAATTTTAATAAAATCTATCAAAAGTCTACAAAAAAATATTAAATAAATAAAAAGATATATCTCGGTTTTACTATCTTGAAGAAAACTTTACAGACGGAAGTCAAGAATTACCAACTGACAAATATTTTGTATCAACTTGTGAGTGGGACATAGACATCGTACATCGTAGACCCTTTCTTTATGTCTATGGTTCATTGAATACAAGGAAAAGATAAGGATAGAAGATAAGTCAAAATTAAACAGAATATTTGGTTGATAAAAGATTTGAGCGCCTACTATTTTTATAGGAGTAATAAAACAAAACTTTTTTTTTTTTTCGTCTTTAAAGAGGGGGGGTCTGGAATCTTCAAAAGACACCTCAGTCCAGAACGCCGCCTGACTGACCTTAGTGCAGGATTCATTCTTCGTAGTACCAGCGATAGTTCCCGAGGTGCTTTAAAACGCTCTCTCGTCGCCGAGGCTACGCCGAATGCCTACCTGCTAAACCAGACCCTCCTCTGTCATCCAGCGCTCCGAAAACGGAATGGCCGCTGCAAGGTCGACATCGCTTCCGAAGCACTTTACCTTTATTTATCCACAGACTGTAAGCAAGGAGGCCCTTCATTTTCCCCGTTCTCCCTTTTTCTGGTCCCAAGATTGGGCTTTTTTTTTTTTTTTTTCTTACTAGAGCTTCTTTCCCACAGTCTGTCTCATATACATTCTCATAGACATTCGTCAGTGTCAGCCTTTCCAAACCTAGAGAGGTAGGCTCTAAAACACCCGTGTCCTGTGAGCACCTGCGTCAGGAAATAGTCCAGTCGCCTGTGACCACAATCCATCCAATCTTTTAAGTTAGGAACCAACATCTTTGTCCACTGTGCCACATGCTCCATGTTGTTCCATTCTTGCTGCCATCTTTCAATTGACCTTTCTCTTTCCTGTCTTCTCTCGGCCATAGTAAGCTCAAGGTCTCTTCTCTCATACAGTTCTTTTCTTTCTACTACCAACACATGCAGCGGAACACATCCAGTGATGGCTCACAAGGCTGCGGCAGACACAGTCCTGTAGGCGCATGCCACTCGCAGCAGACTTGTTCTGTCCACCCGTGTAATGAGCCCCCTGTAGGCCCGTATCCCTACCGCTTCACTCCAGACTGGGGCTGCATAGAGGACGATCGACTGCACAACACCGTGCAAGGCCCTCCTCCTTTCGGATTTGGGTCCTCCAATGTTGGGCATCACCCTCCCCAACGCAGCCGCACTGTTTGAAGCCTTCCGGGTCACCACCTGCACGTGCTCCCCCCATTTTCCATTCTGGTGCAACGTCACTCCTAGGTACTTTACATGTTTTTCTTGGGTGTTAGACACGCTCCTGCACATTGTAGCTCCACACTTTGCCTGTTCCTTTTCCCCTTTAGAATGATGGCCTCGGTCTTCTCTGCCGCGAGTTTCAGTCCATGCTGTGTCATCCATTTCTTCACGACGCCGCCTGCTTTCCGTACCCGGTATTTAAGATCTGGCTCGTCCCGCGCCACTACCAGCACAGCGAGATCGTCTGCAAATGCGAAGGGAGACGTACCCTCTCCATATTCACAGTTCAGAATCCCGTCATATGCTAGATTCCATAGCGTCGGGCCCAAGACAGATCCCTGGGGAACACCTGCCGTCACATCCACGATCGTGCCTTTCTCCACCATAATTCTTCTTTCAGACAGATATTCCGCTACCACGTTTATCAGGTATCCAGGACACTCTCTCTCCTCCATTGCCTTCATTATATATAATAAAACAAAACTAAAAGATAACAAATGAATAAAACCAATAGAGATTGTAATGAAATAGTTAATGGAATAAAAATAGCAAACATGCGTCGTTTATAAAGTGACAAACTACTTAACTTTTATAAAGTAATAATTTTAAAGATCATTAATTAAATTGATGCAATGTACATAATTGTTTCATAGCCTGGCGCTTATGGTTAAGTCTTTAATAATATTACAGCAAGTTTCTTGACCAGTACAAAAATGATTGTGTAAAATATTTTCGTAATATATTGCTACTACGTTCTCACCTCTATAAATAGTTGAAAATAATAATTCACTATGCAACAAAACATGTTCAACGGTTTATCATATTTATTTACAATAAAAACATATTTTCCAAAAGCTTTAAATCATCTCTATGGCGTTTATACGAGGGATGATCTCTATATTTTGAATATAATATGTGCACGGCATGTATAAAATAAATTTGAATTTTTAAAAGATCTATAAACATATTATTGGTAATAGGTTTAGGTTAAGTTAGGTTCAATACGAGTGGACGCTTAACCACACTAACGCACTCGGCCTAAGCGAACGGCTCCACGAGCGACAAATTGAGGCTAGGAGTAGCAGTAAAATTACGGCGGCAGCACAGCTGTAAAATCATGGCTCCATGAGGGTGACAATTTACAGCGTGCATAGCGCCGCGTCTTGGTCTTGAATTTTTAAAGGTCCTATTTTTATCACATTTATTCCACAATAGGGCTTTTCATTCACAGTCATTATTTGTTTCGAGCTTCTGTCATGTGTCACATAATATTATTATATCTACGACATACGTTATTGGTATATACAATAATACAAACCAAAGACGTATGACGTAGATATATTAATATTATGTGACACATGACAGAAGCTCGAAACAAATGACAATCGATGAAAAGCCCTATTGCAAAGGCACGTGTTAATCATATATAACAAAAGGAATTTTTAGAAGTGACCATCCCAAAATAAAATTTAGGTATAAACTGGTAGATTTACCTTTATATTTAAGGACAAAACTATAATATCGAATATTGAAACATACGTCTGCGACATGACCTTGACGACGCGCCTTTTCCCGATCTTCAGCGACAATTTAAAGCTTCGTGGAGCCGCCGTATTATCGCTGTTGGCTTCATTTATCACGCTTCATTTTACTGCTACTGCTGCCGTCAATTTTTCGCTCGTGGAGCCGTTCGCTAACAAGTCTATTGTGGCTCATCTCTAGGTTAAAAGTGTCACTTCAGTCCAGCAATTTTAACAAAGTTTATTGTGGCCTTAGGTCTTAGGTGATACTATACAAAGTCGTTATGTTTGAGTTGATAACACTCAAATGTATTGAGCCTATCCAATACTAAGCAGTTGCACAGAACGTGTTCCACCGTCTCGTCATCAGCCTGACGGAATCTGCAATTCGTATTTTCTGCCAGTCCTATTTTGTTCATGTCCCCTTTGAGACGACAGTGTCCTGTTAAGAGAACTACGATAATTCTTAGAACTTAGACCTTTGGCTCTCTTCTTCGAAGGTTGATGACCCTTTTTTCGTATCAGTATCAGTGGTTATGTTTCATCCATTCCACCCAGTCCGATATTGTCCTTTGCCCTTTCCCTTGCAAGTAGGTCTGCTTTTTTGTCACCTTCAATGTAGTGATGTTGAAAAAGTAACTATTCGTTACAAAGTACACGTTACTTACGAATATCGAAAGTAACGATTACTATACAGAGAGGCAAATCGTTCCTTTGATTACTTTCATTACTTCGTTACTTCGTACCAATCGTATCAGAGCGAGTACCTATTTTTATTTTGAGTATTGTATCTACTCGTTTGATATCGGTTGATATCGGACTCGGACCGGAATTTCACGAAAGTTCGGTATCAGTACAGTTAACTAAAATTTTATCTATGAAGGGCGAAGGCTATGAAGAGTTTAACAGGATTACAGGAC